>NC_042493.1:117484209-117497218 GCF_005508785.2 Acyrthosiphon pisum
GAAAGTCGATTTCAAGTAGACTTGCTGACGAGTTCAAATCTATTTTCAGAATTCTTATCTATTCATTCGATCAATTGGTATGTTTGGCAAAAAACACGTCCAAAATACTATGTTACACGTGTGTTAGACGAAAACAGAAAATCACGGTACCTATCGAATCCCCTTAATTTAATATTAATATTATTATTGTATATTTCCGTACATCGGTTCTATGCATTTTTATTGGGTTAATGGTTAATGATAGATAATTCAAGACAGTGAGGTATTTATTGTTTTCCTCACACATTAACGCCTAACGCCGAAAGTCAGGAAACGCCACTGTACTCTAGGACAGGTCAGCGTCGACGCGTCGGCGGAGTGGTGGTCGTTGGTCGGCGGCGGCGGTACCTACGCATTTCCGTAACTCGGTCAAACAAAGACGTATAGACTCGGGTCGGTGCGCGTGCACGCTCGAAGTGAACACGTATTTCGGCGGGTCGTACACGTCTCGTACTTCAGACCGCAGCCGCCGGTAAACAATAATGACGTGCTTGGCGTACTGGTTAATGGGTGGGGCGCGGGCCGCGGGGTCGGACTACTCGACGGCTCTGTGTGTACCGTGTACGGGCGGCGCACGGCTGCCATGGTAGAATTAATTCGTTAGACAAAACCGGTGCGAAAAATAATGCACCTGGATGTTTGGACCATATCATTTACGTGGTTCATTATCCCGGTGCGGGATAATGTGGGATAATTTTAAGCCGGTTTAGTCTAGCGAATTTCTAAAACGGTTTTGACCTTCGGTGCGGTACAGCCGTTATCACGCGCGGGGTGGTGTCATTACGGGCACGAAACGAGCGTGATTGAACGTATTTTTTTTTACCGAAAAACTTGGTTTCGTAATTCAAGTAATACGGTTTGTTGAAGCGTTTTACAGTATAAATACCTATTGGCTATTACGAAAATTGTAGAGGAGAATTTTTTTTAGAACCGTATGAAGCTCGATTTTTGATAATATCTTGTTTCAATTGTCCAAAGTCATGGAAAAAAAAAATTAAAATTAACATAGTTTTTTTAAACCTTTTATCGATTAATTATTTGACTAATCAATTATACATAAAAAAAAAGGTGGGTAAGTGGATGTCGCTCTGCTGTACAGAAGTTAGAAGTGGGTCACTGTATATTGTATAATTGACAGTATTAAATTTGAATTCAATTATACAATATCACTGTATAAGAAAAACGATTCTGAGCGGAGACGGTATATCAGTCTATGTATTAGACATATATATACTTATCTATGGTATTGAATATCCAGTGTTGTAAAAATTTGAATTTCAAACGATCATAAAAATTTAATTTGACTTTCTTATAGATATTTTTGTTTGATAAAGGTAGATAATCTTATAAGGAATCTTGTATTACTTTTTCATATCTTAGATTTAAAAAGAAAAATTTTTATGAATTTCTAACTCGAAATAATTTGCAAATTTTCGTGATTTTTCCATATTTTGTAATTTTTTGAACTTTAAATGCTTATAAAAAAAACTGTGACTAACGATTTTTAATATTTTTCATCTGCCTTTGAAACAGTATACTAGGAGCCTTCTATTAAATTTTCAAGCTTTTTTATCTAATAAATAAAATTTTATTGATATTTTTAGAAAAAAAACTAAAAAAAAATGGAAAATGAAAATGTCCGTAAAGAGCTCAAAATAAATCAAAATATTTTGAAAATGTTATGGTGTATAGAAAATGCTTAGATAAACATTCAGTCAAAATTTCATATATCTACGGCCATTTTTTTTAAAGTTACACCAAAAACCAAATTCAATTTTGTGAAAAATCGATTTTGCGTAAAAATTCCCGTTATTCCTTAATTTTTCTTTTTGAAGACTACTGGGAAATTTAAATTTTGACCTCCCCAATGCACCAACGATATTCACTTTCTGATCGAACAAGATACTGAAGTTGAAAATCGTAGCATTATTTCGACTACTTATCGTGTACACAGACACAAAAAAAAAAAAAAAAATAAAAAAAAAAAAAAACACACATCATTGTAAAATCAATACATTCATTGTTCCACTCAGAATCTAAAATCAAGCTTCCGCATTACTTGAATTACAAAAACGTGTTTTTATACCATATTTCGTCTACTGTAGTGCGCCATCTTAGTAATAAAAATAATATCTTAGGTATACATCGATATAAAATATAAAATTGTATTATTTATCTTGCACAAAATGTTAGTACAGAACTACCTGTTTTTGAATGCTTAGTGTTTCTTCTTATCAGCTAAAAATGGAGATAATTCTTAAAAAAACGATATAGGTAAAAAAAAGGTGGGCAAGTGGATGTCGCTCTACACGGTAGGTTACAAGTGGGTCAGTGTATAGATGGTATAAAATTTGAATTTAATGATATAATATCATTGTATAAGAAAAACGATTCTGAGCGGAAACGGTATGTCAGTCTATATGACAGTGTATATGACATATTATATATACTAAATACTTATATCTATGGAATTAAAAAAAAATTGACCTATAATGGGTTTCTATAATCAATTCCAAATTAATCATATCACAATATACATTAGGTACTTTCTTATTGCTCATCTACATCATTAAAGAAACCACTGTTGTATTCTTACAACCCCTTTAGGGTTGAATTTTCTAATATCTTTTCTTAGCGGACACCTACATCATAATAGCTATCTGTATGCCAAACTTCACCCCAATCCATCTAATGGTTTGAGCTGTGCGTTGATATATCAGTCAGCTCACTGTTTTATTTATACAGATAACCCCTATATAACCAATATACGTCTATACCTCTATAGACAGGGGCGGACTTACCATTTTTCCGCCCCTATGCATTACAACACTAGCACCCCGTACATTGACGAGCTCCCAGGGGGGGGGGAGTAATGTTCCATGAAATAAAACAAAACTATAAAAATTGTATTTAGGTATTTTTATATTTGTAGATACCGACTAAATAAATAAATATTAATACAATTTTGCGTATCTAGGTATTAGGCACATTTGTACACTTGTACAATAATTAAATCATTTTGCGCCTTGATTTATATGTAGCAAAATTATCTATGATTTGGTGGTGAGCACTCTAGTCTCTATAATCGTAATCGATTAGCAAATTTCTGAGCAGTATGCAGTGTGTACTATGCAGGAGACGGGCGACAGTGCCAGCGTCGCGCGTCATCGCAATGTTTATTATTATTAATTACTTTGTCAAGACATCTGATTTCCAGAATTAATTCTAGTATTTAGAGAACAGACCAGTCTGTTTTAGTGGCCACGCACCCGCACACACTTATTGTAGTACGGGGCGCGGGATGAGACGGGTCAAAAAAAATTAATATAAAATATAAATGTTTTGTAAATATAATTATGAAATTATGAAAAACTAAAAGGTAAAAATTAACTAAAAAATGGGCCCCAAAAAATATTGCGCCCTAGGCACGTGCCTTGGTGGCCCTATGGGTAAATCCGCCCCTGTCTATAGACCAGTGTTGGGAAGGAAAACTACGCTAGTTGACCTGCACACGCACCTTGTTTTGACTAATTAAGAGCGCATGCGCAGTAGAGGCCACATATCCCGCGAGTGGCGGTGACTCGTCGCTAACACGTACATCAACGATGTTATGTGTACGTAATCTTTAGGCCTCTGTCTACTCTGGCTCTATCCATTGTATATTTGTATATGATCTAAGGTTGCCTGAACGGCCACACTGATGATGACCTGTTTGACTTATCTGTTTTTGATAACGACTTGCAGCCAAATTTTTTATTGTTGGAAGCACAAATTTCTGTATTTTACACGTATTACGAGATTTAAACTAAAAGTATAAACACTCCATATAAAAATAATTTAGGACGGTGAGGATAAGAATCCATAAATCTATATTATTGTATACAAAATAATCTGTAGTGTACTAGTATCTATATAGTGGGTACTGACTACGAACTTATATTATACCTAGGTACGTATTATATTATATTTTAAAAAATTTTTTTTTTAGATAAATTTCAAAAACTATCAGATTAAAGTTCAGCTGTAAAACATAATGGCCTCAGTGCTAAATAAATCATACCTAGATCGTCCGAAGTTAAAAGGATCTCCAGAAAAGGTAATACAAGTCTTTATAAAGCTTATGTATGATTTTAACTCTGATTTTAACCTTTTTAAATAAATAATTAAAATAAATTAGGAAAGCGGTACTTACAAGTCACAAGAAAAATTAAATTGTAAAACAGTCCACATTATTTGATTTGTGAGCACTAATAATGAAAAATAGCTTTTCAATTATATTGAATGTTTTTTAAAAAATTAAAATTTATACATTCTTAGCTTTTATAACTCATTATTTTATAATAGGTAATATGTATAATCCACTATTTTCAGTAATATACATTTTTTATTTCAGAAAATAACTCATGATATGGAAGAATCATATGAAAAGAGGCCTTTATATACATCAGTTATGGCATGTTTGGGATTTTATTTTTTGATTTTTATTGGATTGATAAATCATATTGTTTTTACTCCCAAAGTAACTACTGAAAAAAATCGCAAGGTATAAAATTAATGAATTTACATATTTTATAGTAATTATAATATTCAATAATACATTTAGGGATATCCACCACTGTACAATAAATTTGATAGCATATATTTGAGATATGTATATCGGCGTGTTAAAGACTGTTTTAATCGAGTAGTTTGTGGTGTACCAGGTGCAAAGATTGATATCATGGATAGGGTAACTCATGACAGTTGTTGGTCATTTGAGTAAGAATATTTTATTATTATTTATTACTACTATTGTTTAATTAAGTAATACAAATTTAAACATATTGCAGGCTTCTGGACACAAAATCTACTTTTCTAAATTTAGGTTCATATAATTATTTAGGTTTTGCTCAAAATGAAGGTCCGTGTGCAGATGATACAAAAGACATAATTAAGAAATATGGTTGGGCAGTCAATAGTTCACGTCAAGAACTTGGAACTAACAATCTTCATTTAGAGCTCGAACAACTAATAGCTGCATTCTTAGGTGTTGATGATGCTATAGTATTTGGTATGGGATTTGCCACTAATTCTCTGAATTTACCTTCCATCATAAATTCTGAATGCTTAGTACTAAGTGATGCATGTAATCATGCGTCTATTATTTTGGGGATACGACTGTCAGGAGCCACATCTGTAGTGTATAAGCATAATGGTAATGGTTTATAAAATATTTATAAAACAAATAATTTAAATTGATAGTTTAAATATCAAAATATTTTATTTAATAAATTAGATCAAAGCTTATATTTTGATTTGGTTTCTATTTAAGCCTGACTTTAAACAGTTCTAAGTTGTAAAATATACAACATTACAAAATCTTTATACATTTCAAGAATTATATACTTTATTTAAATCTTCTTAAAATCTATTTATAGCCAATAACCATAAATACATTAAATAATAATACATTTAATAATAAATATTTTTTTTATTTTTAGATGTAATACATTTAGAACAATTAATACGACAAAATATTGTTTCTGGTCAACCGAAAACCCAAAAACCTTGGGAAAAAATATTTATTGTAACTGAAGGCATTTTTAGCATGGAAGGATCAATTACAAATCTTCCAGATATAATTGCCATTAAAAAAAAATACAAAGTATTTATCAGTTATCTTGATTATGGCTAACCATATCATATTATATTGTTATTTGCAACAATTATAATAAACAAAACATTTTAGGTTTATTTATATGTTGATGAGGCTCATAGTATTGGAGCCTTAGGACCAAATGGCCGAGGTATATTCGATTATTATAACTGCTGTCCAAAAGATGTTGATATATTAATGGGCACGTTTAGTAAATCGTTTGGTTCAGCTGGAGGGTATATAGCTGGCAGTAAAGTATATATAAAATATATAACTATGTTCTATGTTCAAATTAACTTTTAATTACTGTCCTGTTGGCTATTAAAGGATTTAATTGACTATTTGAGAGTAAATAGTCATGCTTCATGTTATGCTACATCTATGGCACCACCTGTAGCTCAAGTAATCATAACATCTATGTCGATGATAATGGGAAGAAAATATGGAGAAGAGGGTAGAAAACGAATTATCCAACTAGCAAGCAATGTCAAATATTTCCGAAGGAAACTTAAGGCCTTGGGTTGTGTAGTATATGGAAATGACAACTCTCCTGTTATTCCTATGTTGGTGTATATGATATCTAAAGTTGGGTAAGTACCTATAATAGTACTTTTATTTTTGATAAAATATTAATATTTTTCATAAATAACTGTCGTATTATTCTTATTTGTTTCAGGGCAACGGTTAGAGAGTTCAATAAATTTAATATAGCTACCGTTGGTGTTGGTTTTCCAGCTACTCCATTACTTGAAGGAAGAATTCGTTTTTGTATGTCAGCTGCATTGACAAAGGAACAACTTGATGAAGTAAGTATATTATGTGTGATATTTATAGATACTTTAAAAGTGCCGATTTTTATTCAATTGCATATTTTTTCATGGTTAGTAGGTACTTTTTGCAGTTAGATAGAAATTAATTTTATGAATTTCAAAAAGCATATGTGAGGTTTATGTTGCATATTTTGTATGAATATTTATTTTGATAAATTTTTCGTCTTTAGAGCATATTACAGTTTATATTTATTTCTTTATTTTTGATTCCTAAAAATATTTTTAAAAAAATGATTACTCATGCCATTAAAAACTACAAATTAATAATTTAATTTAAAGCCAAACAAAGTTCTTAAAATAATATTAATAACTTGTATAATTTAATACAATATGAAACATTTAGGTTTCACTATATTTACTAACTAACATTTAATATAATATTATGTAGGTATTATAATATATTAATCATATTAAATTATAATTGTTTATATTTGTAGGTTCTGGTTGCCACGGAAAAAATAATAAATAAACTGGGTTTGCGCTATTCTAAAAAACCAATTTTCAATGAAGAAATACTATACGAGAACCCATATTAATTTAAATACTACTGTTTATATTTTTGTTTCATAAAGTTAAATAATTTTGTATTGTGTATATTTAATTTTTAAATATTCACATTTAATACAAATAATAAATAAACTATAATAATAGAACATATCATACTATTACTATTATATCTAATATTGTGTTTTTCTATAATCGTGTGACCACGGCTTAAATTATTTTGATGAAAACATTTTTTCCATGATATCAATCAATTTTAATTTATATCAGAAGTCTAATGTCACTATAATAACAAATTAAAATTACACTATTTATCATTGGACCACATGCATATTTATTTAGTAGTTTTTTAAATGGTCTTTAAGTTCTTGAAAGTTTATCTCAAGAAATAATCAGAATTATTACAGAAAATAAGTTAGATATAAATAAATGTATAGCACAGTGCTATGATGGAGCAAATGTGATGAGTGGATCATATTCTGGTGTCCAAAAAAGAATTCAGGCGATTGTACCTTATTCTTTGTATGTCCATTGTTACGCACATTGTTTAAATCTTTGTCTCATACATACTGTTAGCAGTCTTTCAAATATTATAACTAATTTTGTTAATGTCGTTCAAAATCTTTACAAATTTTTGGTGAATGGCAATTATTAAATCATTTTAAAGAAGTACAACTGAGGATTTAAAATTAGGTAATTTAATAGTAATAAATGTTGAAGGAGAGTTATATACTTGCATAGTCATGTTAACTTGAAGAAGCTGTTGATATGTTTGCTAATCTTAAGAATAGAAGATATCCTGTAATAGTTTAATGTATTAATATTTAAGGTACAATTTTATGTATTTAATAAGTAAGTTAATTTAAGTGCTGTTAAGTATAAATATACAAATAATTAAATTATAAGTATTTTTATTATTATTCCCTTAAACTTATTGATAGTAACATATCAGATAAGTAAACAAATTAATGTTTTACTATCCTTAATGTTATTATTTAATTAGGTAAATTGAAACGTTTCATGTTCTTTGTTTATCTTCATGACATCATAATTCATTACTAAAATTGACCTCTTACATGTTTTTCCCGAAAAAATATTTTATTGATGGTCTATCATCCATAAATATTTAATATATGGGTAACCATAATATTTTTTAAAAAATATTATGATAAAAAGTCGGCAAATTTAATCAGTTGCCCCACCATTTCAAAATCTTAAATGACGCCCCTGAATACAACATAATTATATAGAAATTAAAAATACTGTAAATACATGTTATTATAAAATTTAGAATTTAAAGAACATTTCAGATTTTGGAGTTTTATTAAAATAGAAAAATTTTGTTTTTATAATCATTTTAACCTAAGTTAGTTTATAGGCACTTATAACTATGAATGGTTTTAATGTTATTGAAAACAATAGTTCAACATTTAAAAATATTATATTCTGGTAAAAAAGAATATCAGTAGCTACCAATCCACAGCCACAATCATGTTCAGTAGTAGGCTGTAATGTGGTACCTTTATATTTTAAATGATATAATATAAATATATTAACATAGGAAAATATGATTTATTTACAACAATAACTGTATTAAAATCAAGTTAAATAAGGCTTCTAATAGTAGTTATTACATACATTATTAAGAGTTTTAATTATTTACAATTTATTCAGTTTTGATGAAATACAAATCATTTCCAGTTATACTATGTTTTTAAAAGAGAGTTAAAAACATAACAAATTGTATACAATCTAAGATCAGTAAGAATTGAAATACATTAATTTAATCTAATGTTATAACACATAAAACCGATCTTGAATTATCTTTTTCTTGATGTCTATTATTTCTACTACTCCCAGAAATACCAGCTACACAGTTATTGGACCCTGAGATTGAAATGTTTGGAAGGGAAACATTATTTGACGTAGAGATTGAATCTATTAATGGTATTAATGGGCGTGATCTACCACCATTAATAGGTTCGTCACTTAGGTCTTCAGTTTTTATACCATGTTCAGATTCTCCCACTTTTGATGGATTATACTTGGAACGTTTTGGTTTTGGAATAATCGCATCATTATCATCATCATGATCTGATAATGTAAGTACTTCTATATTTTTTGTAGATCCACAGTCATTTGTTCCAGAATTGTTTGAAAATTCTTTATTTTTTTCATTACACCATGTCCCATCTTTTAATAAAAGAACATTTTCACATTCTTCGCTTAAAACTGGACTTAGAACGATATTTAAAAAAAACTCATCAACTTCAATGTTTTCAAATTTCATTTTTTTATTACATAATGGGCATTTCCATTTTGCCTTTTGTTCATTCATCTGTAAAAATTGTATTGCATCGAAACACTGTAAATGTATACAGTCTACACCTCGAGCAGGAAGTTTCATTCTTAATTTAGTTAATGGATCCATAACAGTAGCAATTATAGATTCTACACCCATATCAGCATCATTTACCATAGATTTTTTAATGAGTTCTTTAGTTTTATCAGAGGCACGTTTGGGTCTTTTTTTAAGTTCTTCAAGCAGATCATTCCAAGTCAATCTGTGGGCCACAAAAACACCAGCCATAAATTTGTATTTTTCTTTTGCCCATGTAATTTTTAATATGTTTTTTCCACAATTTTTTAAATTCACTTGTCGAGTGATATCTATAGGAATATTGCGCCTCCATGGAGCAATGCCCATTATTGTAGGGTAGTTTAATGGAGGTAACTTACATTCATCATCATTTACAAAAACTACGATATTGTAAGGTAAACGTTCAGTATCATTTTCATTAGCTCCGACTTGTACTAATCTTAAAATTACTTGAATTTTAAATTCTTGTCTAGCAGCATTCCATGAACTAAGAATAGCACGTCTAATATTTTCTGTTAGATAAATTATCCCAGTTAAGCTGGCAGTATCAATTTTATTCTGGCAGTACACAGGCTTTAATAATGTTTGTATCGTCTTAAAGAATGGTAAGTGTTCAAATTGTATAGCTGGACTTGGGGTTTCAATAACAGATTGTGTAGGATATGGTCTTGGTGATGTATAAGATTGGCTATGAATTTGAAGGTTGTTTCGAGGTGCTTGTAAAAATTGTTGTGGTGGTTGTTGAGGTTGTTGGTTTTGATGTAGTCTAGCGTTATAGACTTTTAAAATTTTTTGTTTGAAGTCTATTATTTTTAGTTTAGGATCAGTTAACAAGCTTAAAACACGTTGGCGTAACACTTGTATGCTACCAGATTGGTTCTGCTTAACATCTCCTAAAATTTGCTGTAGTTCATCTAGTCTTAAATCATATACCACCTGTTGAATGTATTCAATATCCACCTAAAATCAAAAAATAAAAACAAATTATAGTTTAACAAGTAAGTAAATTTATACAACTAAAGATGGGATAAAAAAAATTAATAATGCAAGTTTAAAATATTACTTCATCATTTCATGTACGTTTGTACACACCTAGACCTTGCTTATTATTTAGCTATTTAAAATAAATATCATACTCATTTGTAATAGGCACCAAAAATAATAGCAACATGTATACATGAATATACTTACTTAGGTATATCATTTTTTTGTTTATTCATTTAAAATAAGTATGTACTCTTTCAATTTGTTAAATTCTTGGGAAAATGTATTGACATCTATAAATTTGTTAACAAGTTAGCCTATACTACAAAAGTCTCACTAATCTGCACTTGGTGAGGCCAGGCCCCACCTGGATTACTGGAAATCTAGATTAATCGAAACAACAATCAACTAAGCAGAGTTTTCTCGGATAAAGATTAAGTGCCACTATTATCTAAAATTTTGGTTATGGTCTGTTATTGCCCTGCCATAATAGCGCTAATATAACATTCATATTATAATATATTTGTTTTTAATTAATTTTACAAAAAATTACAAAAATACTGATTCATTAAAAATTATAATAAAATACCTAGCAAAGAATTGAATTTAATTTACGACTACGTTATATGGTATCACAATGTAGACTAAAATTCTGAAATGTCCAATAAAATTTGATCTAATAAGTATCCTGTTCACTAAGCTTAGGCTGCTACATTTTTAGCAGCACTAGCACCAAGTAGTTTGTTTCTTCCATTTGGAAACATCTAACATTTTCCCTACGTTTTGAGAGTGAGCATCAGATGTAGGGTCCAAAAAGTTGTACTTAAAGTTAACTTGAACATGATAATAATCTATTTCTTGAGTATTATTGTACGGTTCCCAGCCATCCAAAATTATTATTTGTTGATCGCAGCGAGTCAATAACAGAGTAGTACCAGAATATTTTATGCTATTCATGAACAGCTTACTAAGGAAAAGGGGGAAATGTATTATTATATAAATGTATCTATTTGCAATACATACATATGTAGTATGTAATCTATATTACAACTATAATCATCAATTCAAACTAAATCATTACAATCCGGATTAACAGTAAGTCTGAATTACGAGATTCTACTATAATGTATTATTTGGCTTTATTCTAGGTCCTGTATAACTATGTATTTTGTATAAGTATGTTTAAATTTCCGCTTGGTGACTGCATAATAAACTAATAATAATAATAATTAAAACGGTATCAACATTCAACATGGCACATAGTTATAATGATTCATTTATTTATAACCAATTTATTTAGGTACCTAACAACAACTAAACACTAAGTTTACAATTTTAAAAATAACACGTTATTTAGGAAGGTATGGAATATTGCCATGTGTAATTGATTGTAATAGGTAGATTTATGGATACAAGTTAAATAATGATTAATAAAAAGTTTATTATCATAAACAATACTTTTAAGATAATCACTTTAATATCTACCGTAGCCCATGTAAGTACAATACCCAGTATAGCCGAACCCTATTATTTTTAATGCCCACTTATTCAATATTTCAGTTCATAATTAATTTATCAGTAGTCAGTATCTTTAGATCCATTCCATTAGATCTCATAATATTAAAGTGTAGGTATATTTTCCAACCATATATGTTTCAAAATTTCTTAGATTTATTTTTCAAAATAAATTTGTAAACAACATGCACAGCAAGTAATAACATTATTAGAAACTCAATTATGGTCATAAAATATTAGTTTTTATATTCAAGTATATAAGTGAAATTTTTTTGTGGCATCGACAACGCTTAAGCATTACATTGACAGCTCTAAACCAGATCTAGTTATACATATTTGGTAACCTATAAATTTTACATTTTTAGTTTTAAATTTGTTAATATGGCTTGAGCCTATAAGAGTTAAATTTAAATAAAAGTATAAAACATGTAATTTTTGACCCTCATTTCAAGGACATACTGAACCTCGTAATGAACAATGGTCAAATCCATTATCAAGAGGAAGTTTTAAGGATTTGATCATTTTAATGTCCAAAAACTCTGTTTCCCTTTCAGAATATATTACAAAGTTAAAATCTAGAGGCTGACAAAATTATCTTTTATTAGTTGTGAAAGGCAGAATCGGGGGCAGAACCAATTAATGGAATGTATAGCCAAAGATATCAGCACAACTATTCAATATCAAGTAAAAAATACCAGCCTTTTTAGTATAGCCATTGACTCAACGTTTAATGCACATGCCTTTCATTATTAGATATACTTGTTTAAAATCTAGGAATGTATTAGAACGATTAATAGCAACGAGAGAATTACCTAATACCTGTGGCAGTGATCTTTTTAGTTTATTTAAAAACATAATGGAAGGTGAAGGTTATGATTGGAAACTGACCTTGCAGGGCAAATAATCTTACGATGGTGCATCAAATATGTGAGGTGTTTTAAAAGTCTTCAAGCATTAATTCAAGAGAAAAATAAACATGCTACGTTTGTATGGTGCCATGCACACAGACTTAATCTTATTGTGAAGCAAATAGTATTGTCCAATTCAAATTCTGCTGATCTATTTAGTAACTTGGAAACCTTGTATTCGTTCATTTGGTGTGCTAAGAAACGAGTTGTTATA
>NC_042493.1:117497699-117522561 GCF_005508785.2 Acyrthosiphon pisum
AATGCGGGTTTGGCGTCCTCTTAATATAAACGCATTCCAAAAAAATCTGGGGAATTACTCGACAATAATCCAATAAATGATCCTATTAAAAAAAATTAAAATAAAACGTTATTATGGAGCTATAGATCTAATACAAACGGAATTGAATAATCGTTTTGGTGACGAGTCTTCAGGATTATTGAAAGATCTTTCTCTTAAAAAAATCCTTGAAATTAGGCTCTTGCCTAATTCTTTACCTGAAGATGCTTTCAAACAAGTTGTTAGGTTGTATGGAGAATTAAAAAATGTTTAGAACGTGATGCACTTATTAGAAACTATATGGATTCTTGTCAAAACTATTTAGAACTTGAATATACAGTAACACTGCCAGAATATATTCATAAAACTCCCAATCAGGGTTCTGATGAATCTGAAGAGTTTTTTGATGATTTCAAACAAGATAAATGTGACGATGAAGATGAAGCATCTACCAGTGATAGAACATATATTGAAAACTCAGGAAGTAGGTATGAACAAATTATTTCAATTACTTTGTGTAGGTACTTCAGTTAAGAAGTGTATTTCTAAGTCTTTATATATTGCTACAAATTGCTATTACATTATCAGTGTCTAGCAGCAGTGTCGAGCGATCGTTCTCGAAGTTGAAACTGGTTAAAATCAAATTAAGGAGTACAATGACAGAAGACCGGTTTAGAAATTTAATGATATTTACATGTGAGAAAGACTGTGAACCAAACACTGAAAGAGTAATACAATATTTTTCGACAAAAAATACTTATTATCAAAAGCTTTAACATTAATTTAATTTTTGTTTAAATTTTATTGTTGTATCTAAAATATGTATTAGGTATGTTTATGGTCCAAATAAGGTATTTGTTGGATTCAAGGATAAATATTGATAAATATATACATTACACTTATATAAATGATAAATATATAAACCATTACACTTATGTCACGTACCTATTATCTATGTACAACGTAGCACACATTTCTAGTAGTATTGACGACTCGATTGACGATATAACTAATAAGGCAATATTAGTATATTATAACACGCTAAGATCATTGCAAGAGTAAAAAACAATTAAGCTATAAAAGTGTCGTCACACATCTCTCCTCGGGAAAGTCTCAATATTCGTATAGAAGGATGCAAGTCGACCAGAATACCCAAAGCCCCAAGCTTGTCTATAATCTAGCTATAATTAGTAAATACATTAGTGTGTGGTGAAGATATTATACACTACGTCGAAACAAATGTATGCGGTGGGTGTCTAAATAAAAAATGCATAATTTCGCGACACGATTTGGAATGAACCTCGGCGCCACTCAGTCAATACGTATGCTCAGTTGATTTAGTTTGTTATTACTAATTAGTTATTACAATAATAATAGGTATAATACTTACAAACACGTAACTAGACGGTTTCGACATTTTAGATTCAAGAATGACCAACGATCCTGAATTGAGTGAAAATATCGCGTTCCAAACGGGTTCAATGGACAATCATCGAGTGGTTTTTCGTCCAAGCCAGACTAGGTTAGCCACTAGTGAATACCGTTGATGTTAAAACGATTCAAAAACGGACGGTGCACAACAGAAATCGCACTCGGTAACAATAGTTTCGCCGTCCGTACGAGAAAGCCAAACGGTGCTGGTCGCGCCGCAAAATATATTAATATTTCCGATTAAAACTACACCCAGTAACGCACGACGTTTTTCAGACGATCGGATTTCCGTAAATTTGCAATCGAACACGGCTGTGGATCACGACGATTGAAGACACTGTAATGCCGATCGGATATTAAGACGCGCCGCGCTCTTTGTCCGTTGGCGCGGGAAAAATAATATTGTACTGGTTGCCGAACGAACGAACCGTGATAAGAAGACCGTCAAAATTTTATGATAAACGTTTTTAATTGATATTAATTAATATTATTATTATTATTATTATTGTTGTTACGAGTGTGAAATTAGCGATCGATAACAATGCGAACGATGGGTCGCCCGCGCATGCAACAAACGTAATGTCTACACATACAAACACAAACCCGAACGTAATACGGCCGGTGGTCAATCGATAATTCGAAATTCAGGGGACCGGGTTAATAGTTCGATTTACCGCGTGTGCGAATTATCGGCGATCGTTTTTTTTTTGTTGTTGTCGGCAAACACTTGTTAACCTTTCGCTTTCGCTAACGAGTAAAAGACTACTCAATCTATTCGTTTCGATAGAAACACTTTAAAACAACGATACGATTTCATCAATAAAACGCGTTACGACGCGCAGACGCGCAAACGGCATACCGTCACCAAACTACTTGTACGACACTACTCCCCGGCCCCAGCAACGCTCACTCGGCCAACGCTCAACATAAAACGGGTATGCTATGCCGCCATTTTGCCACTCACTTGTCGATGATAAAATAAAGTGGGGGGGGGGAAATTCATATTCCCATAACGTCATCATTGGTCGCAAAAGGACGGCGACCCTCTACCTCGGCCGAACCGGGTCTGATGTGGCTCGATGTGGTAGCAAAATAGGCACTATACTCTATTCAGAATAAGCTGAATTCCTACTCGCTCGACGAAAACTCCTCTTGTTCGCGCATGCCTGTTGTCACCAGTCGGCGCTGATGTTCGCTGTGCCGCCGCCTTAGGTGTACGTAGTGAACAATAATATCGCACCGTTATCACGAATAATTGTATACGACGTAGGCATTGAGTTCGATGCAGAACGATAAGGTAAAAGTACAAGAAACATGGTTAAGATAAAAAATATACATAACAACATAATAGGTAATAATTATTATTACGACATAGTTATTATGATCATCATATTGTGTGCACGGTGGCGGCCGTCGATAGCGACGGGTTGCTACCAGTTTTACCATTATACATTATTTACCTACTGTGATCAAGCCCGGTTTAAAACATTTTGAGGTCCAGGGGTCAAAGTCTTAAATTGTTGCCCCTGTACGAAAAAAAAATAGTGTAAATATTATTTAATATTAAGTACATGTTATAATAAATATATATAGGTAATAGGTACATAGCAATAAATAATGAATAATGTATCACTTTATTTATAATTTATAATTAACAAGTTTTTTCCTCGCTAAATAATCATCGTTTTTTTTTTTTAGGTGATTTATGCAGTGTATAGCTTATAACGAAAAAAATAAAGGACGAATCTGAGACTACTAAATAAATTCTAACTATCAAGGCCTGGAGGCCATGGTCCCCCTGGACCCTCCAAGGATCCGGGATTGACTGTGATTGGGTTCCTTTTCAATGGCATAGCTGTGAACGATTTTTTTTTTTGAGGGGGGAGGCAAAATATTAAATAACTCACTTTAAGATCATTAAAATTTAAAAGTAAATAATTAAATAGGTAATCCTTAATCAATAATATATATGTCTTAGGGGAGAGACCCCCTCCACCATAAATACGCCACTGTAATTTTGCAAAATTAATTACTTACGTGGAATCTTGTTTTAAATTTTCAATTCTTAGATACAAAAGTTGAACATTTTATAAATATTTAACTACAAAATAATTATTCAAATTAAAATTTGATAAATTTTGTCAAAATTCGATCTTTAAATGCTTATAAAAAAAAAATTGTGACTGGATTTTCAATTTTTTTTATCTGCCTTTGAAACAATATACTAGGAGCCTTCTATTAAATTTTCAAGCTTTTGTACCCAACAAATAAATTTTATTGATATTTATAGAAAAAAAAACTAAAAAAAATGTAAATTGAAAATGTCCGTATAAAGCTCAAAATAAGTCAAAATATTTGGAAAATATTATGGTGTATAGAAAATGCTAATATAATCATTCAGTCAAAATTTCATGTAACTACGGTCATTTGTTTAAAAGTTGTACCAAAAACCAAGATCGATTTTCTCGAAAACAGATTTTGCGTAAAAATTCCCGTTTTTCCTTAAATTTTCTTTTGTTTTTTACGGCGCTTTTGAAAACTACTGGGAAAATATAAATAAAAAAATAAATAAAAAACACGTCATTGTAAAATCAATACATCCATCGTTCCACTCAGAATCTAAAACTATTTTATAGGATAAAATTTGTAAAATCTTCAACTTTTAAAGCTAAGGATTGAACATTTAAAACAAAGTTTCAAAAAAAAAATTAGGTTATATATAAATTACTTTATTTACAATAAGATCATCAAATATACTTTGTAATATCATAGGCTGACCGACTGTCTTCGCTCAGAATCGTTTTTCTTATACATTGATATAATAGGTACTATTGAATTCAATTTTAACACAATCCACTACAGTGACTCAATTTTAACTTACCGCACATCAGAGAAACCCTCTGCCCCACCTTTTTTTTTTTCTTAAAGTAAAATTATTATTATTTTTTAAGTCAAATAATAATAAAATGTAAGCCTGATATTATATTAAACCAGTGGCGGACTGGCTCAGGTGGAGAGTGGGGAAATCCACCGGGGCCGCTGTCGTGAGAGGCCTCTTCTATATAGTCCACTTTTAATAAAAATATATATTAAATTACTAAATTAACAATAATAGATAATAACACACAAAATACACAATCCTGGGGCACGAATATTTCTACATAGCCTATCAGCACAATATAATGAAAATAATTTTCCCGCGCGACGCACCCCATCATAATATTATTATAAGAAGTCATGAGCTGTAATTAGAAATAATGAAATTTCCTTAGGCCGCCGCCCGCCGTCGTTCAACAACCGACCATCGACCAATATTGTTTTGTTTATGTATTTTAGACCAGTTAGACATGATGGTTACCTATAGTTGACAGTTCATTTGTGCTTGCGTGTTCCCGAAGCACAGACTAGCAGAGTAAACCATTTTCAGTCGAATATAGTACATCAAGTAGCTTTGTTGTTTTTATGCTTTTGAACCCATAATTCTTGGTTAATTTAACTAAATTAGTTTTTGCATCCATTCCATTTCATTTTAGAAGAATGGATAGACAAGGTAGGTAATATTATAAATTATAATACAAAATTAGGTATTTATATTTGTTTTTAAATTGTCAAAAAATATCTATGTAAACATATAGGTATAGAACCATTCAGTCGAACAAACTTTTATCATAAAAAAATTTGAACACTCATTCAAAAAGTGTTAATGTTTTTAAAATAGTTTTTACATGGTTTCAAGTCGTTACAAAACAGTTTTAATTTTTTTTAATAATTACAACTACATGTCTACATACTCTTTTAATTTTGTCTTCAGAAGCAGATTACTTTTTTGAGTATTTCAATATATAACAATCGAATTTAGAATTTAAAAGTAATTTATGAGTTATAAGTATTTTAAGTTTAGTTTAGCAGAGTAGTGGACCAACGTCCAACATTTTATGAGATAACCACTTCACTCTGTTTATCAAAACTTTAAATACCTACTTATAAAGTCATAAACTAATCACCCTAAAATTCGATTTTTAGGTACCGAAATCCTTAGAAAAATATTCTGCTTTGGAATATGAAATTAAAACTTTATGTTGTCATTCAAAAAAGTAAGAAACATAAAAAATGTTAAAAATAAAAATATTAATAATTTATATTATAGGTATAATATATTAAAATTTGATTTTTTTTTTAACAAATAGAAACTATGTAAAAAAATTGTTTTCAAAAACGTAATAATGGGAGTTCAATGATAAAAGAATCACTCAGTGGCCAGTACCTATAATAAACTATATTTAATATTATTAGCCAAACATTAATTAGCTAATCATTAATCAATATAAAACACAATTAATAATAATAATATTAAATGAGAAATAGGTATATTTTTATGAACAATTTTTATTAAAATATTATTTCAATTTTATTTTATTCTCCTGTAAGCAAGTACAATATCTATATTAATTTTATAAACTTTTCACAGGATCTAGACAAAACCAACAAAGATCACGATCAAGATCACCTATTCATACAGGAATTCGTGCTGAACCTGGAATTCATAATGGATCAAGCATTTATACGGATGATTTAAATTTCCGTTACTATACGCACAATGTAACGGCAAATAAAAGGTTGAATAATTAAAATGTCTATAAAATGAACAGTACATTTCATCAAATTAATCCATACTTTATTTTTATTTTCAGGCAATTAAGGTGTGTTAACTATTACTCAATGCGATGTCGAGGAAGAGGTAGTGTCAATTTAGATAATACAGATTTTAGGATGACAAGGCCTCATTATTGTGTTCCTCTTCAATCGGTTAACAATGATGAAAACGATAATCGTACATCACTGTTAATAACATTGAGGCAAAGAGCCACAAGGGAACAAACTTATCTTCAAACCATTTATAACGAGGAGATTCAAAGGTACGTTTTATAATTTTTCAAGAATTATATTAATAATGTCTGTACAATATACACAATTTATATTTATTGTTATTGTTATTTTTTGTAATATTGGATATACATAATAAATTATTTATTTATTTAACTATTTATAATAAGGTTCCCAAGTTCAGCACAATTAGTTACATATGTCCAAGCCTCTAGGAGTATGCAAAGAGCACGTCGTGGACATCAACCACACACACCAGGTACAACCAGAGAATGGGGTGTAATGCTTCGTTCAGAAGAATTTTAATATGGATTTTCTTTAACTAGTTTTAATTATTATAGATGTTGAAGAAGTAATAGCTCCTGTTCCTATAGTTTCTCCAATAAGAGCCAATAATGAACCAGCAGGTAAATAAATTTTTAATAAATCTAAATGAATTAGCCAAAATACATTTAAAATTACTTTGGTATATTATTGACATTAGAAACTATAACCATATCTTGATGTTATTATAAATAATATAAATTGTATTAGCAACTAATGTTCATCTTATATATGCACTTTATAGAAAATTTACCAAGCGCTAGAAATGGAGATGTGCCAGGTAGAATAAGACGAGAAATCTGGGGACAATTTTTTCAAAGTATGGAAGGTGAAAATGGTTAGTGCTAACATGCTTTTATATAATATGGATTTTCTTTAACTAGTTTTAATTATTATAGATGTTGAAGAAGTAATAGCTCCTGTTCCTAGAGTTTCTCCAATAAGAGCCAATAATGAACCAGCAGGTAAATAAATTTTTAATAAATCTAAATGAATTAGCCAAAATACATTTAAAATTACTTTGGTATATTATTGACATTAGAAACTATAACCATATCTTGATGTTATTATAAATAATATAAATTGTATTAGCAACTAATGTTCATCTTATATATGCACTTTATAGAAAATTTACCAAGCGCTAGAAATGGAGATGTGCCAGGTAGAATAAGACGAGAAATCTGGGGACAATTTTTTCAAAGTATGGAAGGTGAAAATGGTTAGTGCTAACATGCTTTTATATAATATGGATTTTCTTTAACTAGTTTTAATTATTATAGATGTTGAAGAAGTAATAGCTCCTGTTCCTAGAGTTTCTCCAATAAGAGCCAATAATGAACCAGCAGGTAAATAAATTTTTAATAAATCTAAATGAATTAGCCAAAATACATTTAAAATTACTTTGGTATATTATTGACATTAGAAACTATAACCATATCTTGATGTTATTATAAATAATATAAATTGTATTAGCAACTAATGTTCATCTTATATATGCACTTTATAGAAAATTTACCAAGAGCTAGAAATGGAGATGTGCCAGGTAGAATAAGACGAGAAATCTGGGGACAATTTTTTCAAAGTATGGAAGGTGAAAATGGTTAGTGCTAACATGCTTTTATATAATATGGATTTTCTTTAACTAGTTTTAATTATTATAGATGTTGAAGAAGTAATAGCTCCTGTTCCTAGAGTTTCTCCAATAAGAGCCA
Source organism: Acyrthosiphon pisum (assembly GCF_005508785.2). Taxonomy (NCBI): domain Eukaryota; kingdom Metazoa; phylum Arthropoda; class Insecta; order Hemiptera; family Aphididae; genus Acyrthosiphon; species Acyrthosiphon pisum. The sequence continues at coordinate 117,505,568 of NC_042493.1, forward strand.
ATAATGAACCAGCAGGTAAATACATTTTTAATAAATCTAAATAAATAAGCCAAAATACATTTAAAATTACTTTGGTTTATTATTGACATTAGAAACTATAACCATATCTTGATGTTATTATAAATAATATAAATTGTATTAGCAACTAATGTTCATCTTATATATGCACTTTATAGAAAATTTACCAAGCGGTAGAAATGGAGATGTGCCAGGTAGAATAAGACGAGAAATCTGGGGACAATTTTTTCAAAGGATGGAAGGTGGAAATGGTTAGGGCTAACATGCTTTTATATAATATGGATTTTCTTTAACTAGTCTTAATTATTATAGATGTTGAAGAAGTAACAGCTTCTGTTCCTAGAGTTTCTCCAATAAGAGCCAATAATGAACCAGCAGGTAAATAAATTTTTAATAAATTTAAATGCATAAGCTAAAACACATTTCAAAATTACTTTGGTATATCATTAATATTAGAAACTAGACCATATTTAGTTGTGTTTAACTATGAATGAGTGCATAACATTAAAATGTATTCAGAAGTATAAAATAATAATTTTAATACCTTGAAAGCTTGAAATAATTATTACTTATATTTTATAAATGACTAATTTCTCATTTTTTTTTTTTTCAGAAATTGTAGAAATTTGTATCATTTGTTTTAACGACGAAACAAATGTTACACTGAGACCATGCAATCATAAATTTTGCAATACATGTACCATTAGACTAATGGAAGATGATTTTAACACTTGTCCGTTGTGCAGAGGCAGCATTGTGGCATATGATGATATTCAACTATAAGCTAATATTGTATATTATAATGAATTATATTAAGTTTAATATATGAATATAGTCTAATGAGATATGTACATTTAATTTGTTTTGTATACACAGTTATAGATACTAATTCCTAAAAAAAGTCATTGGATTTGATGAGTAAGCATTAAATAATCAATAGTATACTTTAGTCAATGTTTGGAACGTTCACTAAAATAGTGAATTCACATTTTACATTCATTGACTAGTAATCAGTGTTGCCAAAAAATACTATAAAAAACCAAAAACTATATAATTAGTTCTGTGCAAGTAATTGTAAAAGTATAAGTATTATATATTATCATAATCAGGGTGACTGGGCTTGGAACTCTTTGCGCTAAAAAAACAATTAACTACCCAGCTATGTCATACTATAATAGTATAATTACAGCTGATTATATTAAATAAATTACCTATATATAATCTGATGAGGTATAATGCATAGATATAAATTAAAATGCATATGATGAATATGTAAAAGGATAGTATACGCTTGAGTCAAGCGGCTTGACTATATTATGGTATACCACTATACAAACAATTATTATTTCATTTTTTTGGATACAATTTGCATTAATATAGGAGTAAAATTCATTTTTTTTAAATGCATATAGTTATTCAAACATTTTATTAATATACAAAAGTAAGCCTTTCCTTTTTCATATTAGGTAGGTATATTATAAAAAAATTGTTTTCATATATTAATATTACATTTTTATAAATATTAGCAATAATCATTAAATACGTGAGTACCTGGTGGCTGCTGGTATATTCGTATATTTAAAATGTACATTTTACATTTTTACATTCCAGAATATTTCCAAAATCTAGTAATTACAATCTTTACTTTATCCAAAAACCGATTTAACCAATCTTTACTTTAAATAGATTATGGATAAAATGGTTTTTGGTAAAAAGACATTTTAGATAAATTGTATATTAGGAAATATTAATTTCGGGAAAAAGTGGTACACTCTCGATAGAGGCGACGGGTGACGGTAGCTTTCGACAACTTACTGGTGACCAATCACATTGCAGCCGACACTCGCCACGGGGGTCAGACGGCAAGCTACCGGCGGCTCAGTTGCGAAAGTGGGAATTCTTATTCTTAATAGAGTGGGGGCGGCAAATTTCGAATGAACCGCACTGATTTAATTGTTATAGTATAACATTATAGTATGCTGAATTTGTTTGTTCACTGTTCAAAATAATAATATACTATTGGTACACTTCGTTTACCGAGGACGTACCGAAATCGTAATACTGAATATAAATATTTGTCCGGTGATAACGATACATGCGTTAGTCGACCACAGACGAATTTTATTCTTATTGAGTTTAGAATTACAGTCAACTCGCGATATAACGAATTTCAAGGGACCGAGAAAAAAATTCGTTAAATCGAAAGTTCGTTACATCGAAATTATATTATACCGCGATATTTTCAAGGGACCGGTAGTTTTATTCGTTATATCAAGATTTTCGTTATATCGATATTCGTTATATCGCGAGTTGACTGTATTAAAACGGCATCATGCCGTGGGCAATCGGCATTTAGTCCCGATCTTTCAGTCGCCCGCCCGACACGTAACTAGTTTTTGCTGTACAGTGATTAGCGGGGCTAGGATTTATATGCAACAGCATGTTTTTTTTTGCTACTTCTGATTATTGGTTTTGTCAGTAATGTCCACGAATCACCTCATGATGAGATAAATGGTGGTATTTTTATTTTGCATGTTTTTGCATATTATTGCATATTATATTGAATAAAATTAATATTATTGCATATTTCGATTATAAAAATGTAAAAAATGCATGTTTTATAGTATATTTCGTAAAACTTGGTTTTTTTGTCAAATATAAATTTTATTTCATGCGTAACACGCACGTAGTTAATGTGAATTATAAATTTTATTTTATTTTATTTTATTTCCAAATTATATTATTTTAAGACAAACAGCCTATCATTGATGTATTTTAATAAATAAATATTTTTTTTGTAACTACATTTTAGTGTTTATCTTATAAAAAATTAAATGCATATTTTTTGCATATTTTGGTATATAAAATGCATATTTTACAATTTTTTATTGCATCTATATCCTAGCCCAGATGATTAGTGATAGTGGATCGAGTGCGTGAACGTGTACAATTTTTGTTTTTTAGCATAAACAAAATAAATTTATAACTGCAACACTTGATTAATTTTATATTTTGTAAAGAAAACCGAGGTCACTCAAAACATTTTTCTTTTAAATAAAACAAGGGTTCATAGTTAAAAATGAATGTCCATATTTCATTCAACCCCCTACTCTCCAAAAAATTAACTATTGCCTAGGGCAGCGTAAATTAGATTTGCCTAGGGCGGCAAAAAACCTACAGCTGGCCCTGGGCCGATCCTCACCACGGATGGCAGGAGGTGGCCGCCGCCGCCGGCAGGACCGACCTGCCATCTGGAGGAGTTTACACACTTGTACTTTACGGAACCCATTTGCGACTGACTATGTCTTATTCGATTTCAAGAATGGTTTATCCACAATTGCAGAGGTTTATTTTGGTAACATAATACGATTAAAGTTTAAATTAGGTAGGTAAGATACGATAACATTTATAAACTACGATAGAGTGGCGAACCCAGGGAGGTGGACCCCATGTCCGGACCACCCCCTTCTACCCCCCTCCCAAAGGCAAATATCATAGTTTTATTTTTATTTTTAAAAGTTTCCCTGAAATGTTCATTGAAACTTAATCATTAGATTTATTATTACTTATGAGATTAATATGAGACAACATGAAAATACCATATAATTTAATTGGTATAATAATATAGGTAATTAATTAACAAACATTTTATATTATATAAATTTAAAAAGGCGGGCAAATGGATCACTGTAACGGATGGTGTTAAATTTGAATTCAGTGATTTAATATCATTGAATATCATTGTATAAGAAAAACGATTCTGAGCGAAAACGGTCAGTCAGCCTATGATATTGCCAAGTATATTTGATAATGATGTGAATAAAGTAATTTATATAAAACCTATTTACGTGCGGGACCTTGTTTTAAATTTTTAATCCTTAGCTATAAAAGTTGAACATTTTATACATTTTTAACTAAAAAATATAATTATTCAATTTTAAATTTGATATGTTTTGTCAAAATTTGAACTTTAAATGCTTATAAAAAAAAATTGTGACTATGTATTTTCAATGTTTTTCAACTACTATTGTAACAATATATCAGGAGCCTTGCATTACATTTTCACGCTTTTTTACCCAACAAATACATTTTTATTGATATTTATAGAAAAAAATAACTAAAAAATTTAAAACTGACAATGTCCGTAAACAGCTCAAAATGAGTCAAAATATTTTCAAAATTATATGGTGTATAGAAAAGTTTATTCTGTGAAATTTTCATGTATCTAAAGTTATTCATTTTTGAATTACAACGAAATAACAAAATCCGCTACGTGAGAAATGGAGTGAATATCCAATCTTGTAAAAATATTAAATTTAAACGCTCATAAAAATTTAATTTGATTTGCTTGAAGACATTTTTTTTTTTGTTAAAGATAGACAAACTTATGAGTGATCTTGTATTACATTTTCAAATCTTAGATTTAAAAATAAAAACTTTTATGAATTTCTAACTGAATATAGTTTGCAAATTTTCGTCTTTTTTACGTATTTTGTCAATATTTGAACTTTAAATGCGTATAAAAATAAAGAATGACTAAGGATTTTTAATATTTTTCAAAAGTCATTGTAACAATATAGTAGGAGCTTTGTATTAAATTTTCAACCTTTTTATACCCAACAAATAAAGTTTTGTTGACATTCATTAAAAAAAATACTAATAAAATTGGAAACTGATAATGCTCTTAAACAGTTCAAAACAAATCCTTATATTTTGAAAATTGTATAGTGTATAGAAATTAGAAAATGTGTAACCAAAATCGATTTTGTCGAAAACCGACATTGCGTAAAAATTCCCGTTTTTCCTTAATTTTTAAGTTGTTTTTCCCAAGACTTTTGAAAACTATTGAGAATTTTAAAATTTTCCTCCCAAATACACAAACTAGAATTACTTTCCCATCGAACAAGATATTCTTGAAGAAAATCGAAGCAGTTTTATAGCCCCAAACCATGATGCTAGACACAAAAAAAGAAAAAATGGTTAAAAAAAATACATATCATTGTAAAATCAATACATTCATTGCTAATCTAAAATGTAAATAATAAAATTGTTTTTTTTTTTATTGGCCTTAAACCCGGCAAATTGTGTTTATTAAGAAATAAAATGTATGTATATACTATATACTTACCAACTCAGGAAAAGAACAGGAAAACAGTAGTCAAATACATTTTTTGTTAATAAAGTTTTTTTTTAAATAGTGTTATTGCCTAATTAAAAAATAATAACTTATGTGGGTAGGTAATGGACCAGATATACGGAAAATAATATAATCAATTCTTATATTGTTTGCATGAAATAAATGTTTAAGGTACCAATTAATAAAAAAATGCTGTTCCATGATATTCTATAAATTACGTTTTACGTTGTTTTGTTTAATGATATATAATAGATTTTGTTAATTGTTATGTTTTGTTTTGCGGTATTTAATTAGTGTCGAGTTACAAAAATAATAATAATAAGTAATTCTTATTAATTAAGCAAAAATTAAATTCATAATTACGTACAGAATATGCTATAGTATGTATATTATATTTAAAAAAGGTGGGTAAGTGGATGTCGCACTGCTGTACGGTAGGTTACAAGTGGGTCACTGTATAATGGATAGTATTAAATTTGAATTCAATGATATAATATCACTGTATAAGAAAAACGATTCTGAGCGGAGACGGTATGTCAGTCTAGGTATAAGACATATTATAATATACATATCTATGGTATTAAAAAAAAAATTGACCTATAATAAGTATCTATAATAAATTCCAAATTAATCATATCACAATATCGGATATCCAATAGGTACTTATAACGCATTATACATCAACAACAAACCGTGGTACTATCATAGATATAAGATATAATATAATAGTATACTTTAGAAGTTTCAAGTACCCACGAATAATATTATACAATCACAACAAAATAGGTATCTAAAATAGTAATTTCGTCCAAATTTGAACTTAAAATGACTATAAAAATAAACTGTGCTTATGTATTTTTTTAGATTTTTTGGTAACAGAATTAAATACTTACGTGGAATCTTGTTTTAAATTTTCAAGCCTTAGATATAAAAGTTGAATATTTTATAAATTTTTAACTACAAAATAATTATTCGATCTTTAAATGCTTATAAAAAAAAAATTGTGCATATGTATTTTTAATATTTTTCAACTGCTATTGTAACATTATATCAGGAGCCTTGTATTAAATGTTTACACTTTTTGGCCAACTGATAAAACTTTAATGATATTTATAGAAAAACAAACTGAAAAAATTAAAAACTGGCAATGTCGGTAAACAGCTTAAAAAGAGTCATATTATTTTAAAAATTTTATCGTGTATATAACATGCTAATATAAACATTCAGTGAAATTTTCAAGTATCTACAGTCATTCGTTTTTTAATTGAAGCAATACAAATTAACACATCACTGACACATCACTGACAAAATATTAATTTTCCCATATTTTATTTAAATATTAGTTATTTCTTTCATATACTATTAATGTATTTTGTACCTAATAAATAAATGTTATATAATATAATTATTTAATTTTTTTTTGTATTTATATATTGTGTTGGATAATATTTATGAATGTTTAATTTTAATTTTTATATATTATTCTATATTATTGGTTATAATGAATGTTAAAATATTTTAATTTGTTGCCATTACTCATTAGTACATTTGTTTGTTAAAATGCATTATTAATTATTTTTGTTATCATCGCAATTCGACTCAATACCTATATAATATAGTGTAATAAGAACGATACCGATTTCTATATAAACGATTATAATCTTAATTCCATTTGAATATGAGTAGGTAACGAACCCAGTGCTTTATATTTTATAATTATAAATTTAAAACGAAAAAAATAAACAAAAAGGCGAGCAAGTGGGTGTCGCTTTGCTGTACAGTAGGTTACAAGTTGGTCACTGTGTAATGGATTGTTTAAAATTTGAATTTATTGTAATATTATAATTGTATAAGATAAAGATTCTGAGCGGAGACGGTTAGTCAGACTGGATGTTTTACCTATATATTGTTATTATTTATTATAGCATTTAAGTTGAATTAATATTATAAATTACAACAAAATAAGTAAAATCATTATTTTTGTTTTATTTTTATTCATTTCTATGGTGATAAACAAAGTGTTAGAAATTAAAATCCCATTTTTAGCATTATTTTGTAAGTAGTTGGTGGTTTTTCCTGTGTCATTAAATAAATATTGAGAAAATTAAAAAATGACCTCTTTAAAGTACCATCTTAATAAAAGAACTTCTTCTGGTAGAAATGTTGTATATGCGATAAAAAAAAAAACTAATAAATAAAAATTATTGTAAAACCAATAGATCCATTGCTCCGTTCAGAATATAAAAACAGACATATTTGTATGACCAAAACATTCAACATTCTACTCAAAAATAAAATGAATAAACATTAATCTATTTAAAAAATATAAAATTATGCGGCTCAATGAGATCAGAGTCATTGTTTTTTCGATAAAAGAAAGTATAGTAATCATTATAGTTTATGATATAAATTTTATTTGCACAATATGGCATAATATAGTATATATTACTATCGATTAAAATATTGCTTATTACTTAGAAAAAGAATTATAAATAATAATCACAATTTAAATTCTATTTAATCACTAGATATTTAATAGAAAAATACACAGGTGAGTAGTGGCCTTTGACATTTTTCTTTCATATTTGACAACTAATTGATCAATATCATTGTCAAAATCTTCACTTCTGGACAACTAAAATGGTAATAAATTTACATTAATATCCACTAAATATTTAGATAAACTATATCACTAAAAAAATCTTACCAACGTAACAAGTTCACAAATTAAAAATGCTCCAATCGTTGCTTCTTCATGATTGTCTTAAACGTTTATGTTGATAACATGAACTGGCTTATTCCCAAAACTTTGAATAGTTTCAAAATCTAAACATATAAATATGATTTTAATTTTTATAATGATAAAATAGTCAATTTAAACATACACTCAAATACTTGATCATATACTCTCTCTTCATACATAATGATCACAGTGAATTGTTCATTGCATTGTTGAAATCTTTCTGGACGCTGCTTTATCCGCCGATTTCTATCCAGCATATTTAACAAACCATTTTTCGTATAACTAAATACACAATTCTGTTAAGAAAATAATGACAAGAATACTTTTTCAAAGTAGCAGAGTAGAGTAGTATCTTAAATACTTAAAAAAAATGTATTTGAGTATTTACTCAAGTACTTTTTAAAAGTATTCTTTACAGGACTGCCAGTTCTAAATGATCGAACGTTGAACCTTTTTTTACTATAATCATAAACATAAATTAATTAAAAATATAATATTATACAAAATAAATATTGATAACATTTTTATTAATATTATTATTATTGTGATTTAATATAGGTAGTGCAAAAGCCAATCAAATAAAATGTTTTGTGTTGATAAATTACAACATGCAAGACTTCAGTATTCAATATTAATTCATAGGTATAAATGTTAAATAACTTAAATTGCCTAAAATAAAAAATACAATTATATTCAAATCTATGTAAATGGTAAAACCATACAACTCATTAAACTTAAATATATAAACTAGGATTTAACAGTTAAAAATAATAAAAATTTTTTTTAATAATGTTATGTGTAAGTTGTTTTTCATTGGTAACAACAATTTATGAAGTGTTTGTCTAAGAATTACTATTCGATGGTTTAAAAAAATCTTTTACTATTGTTAAATTCTCATTGTTTAATAATAGTCAACTCAGGATGAGTAAGGAATGCAAGGTCGTTCACTAAAACTCACTTTATCATAACAGTATTTCACATTTTAAGGGAGCTCGGGTTCTTGCGTGCCGCACTGGCCTCAGCCTGCTCATCAGATATAATATACAATGTGAGAGGCAACACTCCCTATTCAATGGTGACTTCTCACACTAACAATCAGTTGTTACCACTACAATTTAAATTTATAACAATACTTAAGTACAAATTATGAATGTGGAAAATAATAAATAGGATAGGTATTCATAAAAAATAAAATAACTTTTCACTATCTACCTTGATAAAGCATGTGCTTCCATACTTCGATTCATATTGCTTGAACAAACCACAGGTATTGTAAAATCACTAATCGCCATAGTAACAAATTTCAACGTACACAAACATGGAGTACCTATTTTATGTTGTTTGTCGCCGGTTGATATTCGTTATCTGCGCATGCGAGGGTATACTCGTTACAGATATTTTATTACTTGTAAATTTATAAAAATTTACATTTTTTGAAAATGTGTTTTGTATATAAAATAATATAATGATATAGGTATAACCGTATAAAAGTTTCAAATCCCGACAAAAAATATTTTTGTATTACTACGAAATATGTAAATGACCTAGTGAGTAGTGTGTAGGTTTTTATGTAACGCTTAGATTGTTTTTCGTTTGAACGCTTGAAGTGCTCGACTACTCAAGCATAGCATAAGGAATAAGAAGACGTATGCTCAATAATAAGTTAAATAATAATAACTTTGTCAAGGGGCAATATATAATTTATATAGGCAACCAACGATAAGCACAAGGCGACGTCACGAGAAAACATTTTAATCTAAGGCAATGCAGTATGCACAAAAACACAAGGCGATGCACATGCGCGAACAAGGACGAAAACATGGTTCGAGGTGATCATACTTCTAATTTCTTATACAAAGCACTCAAGTACTGAAGTACCTATGGTTGGGTTTGCCACATAGGTCTACAGCCACCCTTGCGCAGTGCGCACGCCAATGCTTTTCAGGGCCGTTTAGGGCTAGCCGAATTCTGCCGGACGCCGGTGATGAAATCTGTTATCAGTCGGTTATCATTACCGACAATTTACCGGACATTGTAAGAATGGCCCACCGGGCACCGAGTTTATACCACCGAGCGCTAATGCGCACGCGTCCTCGATAACTTAACGCAAATCGCAATACGCGTCGCTTTACGCGCGCACTCACTCGCCGACCGACGAATATTATAATACGGAACATAATACATAATACCAATGATAATACGGAACAATATTATAATCGGAACATAGACAAGAATATTAAGAATCGGAATAACGGATTGTTCGGATTCCGATAATAATAATAATATTATTATACTTTTGTAATGGCTGATTGTGAAGAACGCCGATTTTAACGTCTCCTCACCGCGTATCAACTATAATATTCTACTATCTTTAATTTTACTCAGACACCTACACATACGCGCGCACGGAAACCGTAACGTTTACGCGTTTTTGGTTGATTAACAATATTTCGTTATATTATTGCCTATTATTATCATTATTATTTTGTACCTATTTGTATTGATATTATATTGTTGTTGTTTTATTATTTTAACAATATTAAAATTACTGTACACCGTGTTCCCGCGACGCCGAACTGTCGAAACCGTTTATTCTCGTGACTCGTGGTCTGTTGAAGTGTTGGAGGTGTTGTACCATTGTACCGCCGTCTGAGTTGTCACTCGCCGTATACTCAATACTACCGTACACCCTGCATCAAGACGCGCCACTAAGTAAGAATTTTGACAAAATCACTAACAAATGTTGAGTTAGAATTATTCTGGTACATGTGCCCTGTGCTATCGGCAAAAAACGACGGTAGGTATACTGTATAAGAAATAAGATCATAATATTTTATTTTATTATATCACTCTCTACCACCTATAATCTATATATAATATATAATATTTGATATAATACATTGTATAAACCTTAGATAAAAACAAAATTATTGTTTCTTTTTCTACCCCTATGGTCATGTGCATATACTGTACGATTGAACCGTATACCTATAACGTAATGGACAGCGCATTTTAGTCCGTTCTTCCCTCAATGCACGGGAATCATATAGGAGAAAGAAAGAAGAGAGAAAAGAGAGAAAGAACATAAAGCGGGGTAATCATAGACCTATGAAACCTTGTATGAAACTAATACTGTATTTCCCTCACATTCTCTTTTCTCTTTTACTCCATATTGTTCCCCTGACCTCTTTCTCTAAGCACTGTCCATTATTTATATGTCTATGGATTGAGCTATATAACTGGTATATAATAGTACACTTTATGATTTAGTCTTTGGTTTACGAAACCAAACTAACGTACGTTTGGTATAGTATGTGAATAATAGTAGATATTTGCATCGTTTTACTAACGTATCTTTCACACAAAACTAAGAGAATATCATACATTCATAATAGTTAATAATAATCAAAAAATAAAAGTAGTTTTTAAATTATTGGATTGTGCTCCTCTACATAATTTCCAATTTTAACAACAGCACTTTGTTGGTCTCTACAGCTTCTATACTAAAATGTAGTAATAAGTGTTAATGATGATGAAAACATTTATCACAATTTTAAAATATTTTCAAAGGTGTTATTTCAGTAAAAGAAATGGATACCATTCAAGCTTCATCTTGGGAAAATAATCTGAAGGAAGTTCTGAAATCCAATGAATGTGAACCAGCACATTTAAGAAATAACTCTCACTCTGTCAGAATACTGGAAGACTTACAATCTCTACGCAAGTATGATGATGGTATTTGTATCTTATTCAAAATTAATTTCACTAACACATTTTTGTTTTTAGAAATGAAGTTCTATGTGATGCTAGATTTGAAGCAGATGATGGTAAAATTGTTATTGGACATAAAAATGTTTTAATAGCGGCTAGTCCATATTTTCGTGCAATGTTTAGTAATTTTGATGAAAGCAATAAAGATATTATTAGTATAAGAGAATTGAATTCAACCACTTTACAACTATTAGTAGATTATATTTATACTGGAGAAATTATGGTCACACAAGAAAATGTACAGGTATATTTAAAACCTTGATTTGATATAGACTTAAATCAACGTATCATTTTATCTTGATTATTGTTGATTTTTAAGGTGCTGTTACCTGCTTCAAATGTCTTACAGCTAGATTTTGTGAACAGGGCATGTGTTGAGTTTTTACAAAAACAACTGGATGTATTAAATTGTATTGATATCAAAAAATTAGCTGACTTACATAACTGTACGGAATTGATGTCGAGTTCTGAAGCATATATTAAACAAAATTTTTTGTATGAGTAACATAATTTAATTCTCTACATTAAAGAGTAAGTAATTAATCTAAAAAATAACGATTATTATTTTCAGAGAAGTGATTAAAGGTGATGAGTACCTATCTTTATCCTGTGAAGATTTGGGGAATCTTATTTCTTGTAATGACCTTGCTGTTCCATTTGAAGAAAAAGTAAGCAAACTACAAAATTGGTAATTTATATTTAAATACCTATTTTGTATTCAAAAAAAAACTTAAAAAAAGTGGGCAAGTGGGTATTGCTCTGCTGTACAGTAGGTAGATTGATCATTGTTATAATATTTAAATTAAATGATACACAATCATTGTTTACAAAAATTGATTCTGAACGAAGGCGGATTTATAAAATTTCTAAATATTAATTTATTATAATGTTCTTAAGTAAGTAATCTATTTTACTTTAAGAAATTAGTAATACTGCATTGCTGCAGTTTGTTTTAATATTTTTTCCAAAAAAATTGCATTTGAAAATATCATTGTGTGTCGGGATTGTGTCCTTATATGCAATGTGGATGACCAGGGTGAGGAGGGGTATTACTCCCTTGAAAATATATTTTTACTTCCCTTTATTATATGTACAGGACTATGTGATAATCATACACTAATCACCTATTAACAAATTATTATATTTTAATTAAATTTTAAATATTTGTTATTGTAGGTATTTCATTGTGTTATTAAATGGGTAAAACATGATTTAGATCAGAGAAAAAATGTTTTGCCACAACTAATGGAACATGTACGATTGCCATTATTAAGGCCTGATATTTTAGATAATGTGGTGGAAGAACCTCTTCTGAATAATTGTCCTAAATGTATGGTATTTGCATAAATATGCCATCATTATGAATTAATATATTTTATTAATTATTATTATAATAATGATTTTAGGTAGAGATTATGTATTTGAAGCTATGCGTTTTCATCTAAAAAAATCAGTTCAGCAATTCACCATGCCAAAAACAATTAGTTGTAAACCTAGACAATTTGGTGGTTCTCAAAAAGTATGATTCTGTTTTGATTAATTTATCTTCACAATTACATCGCAATTTTAATTATACCAGGTTATCCTAATGTTCAATCAGTCTGATACATTTCCAAAGTGTTATACAGAATGGTATGACCCAGTAAAAAATCTACGAGAGAATGCACCAGGGATAAATGATTGTCGTCGGTCAGCTGGTCTTGGAATAATAAGAAATAAATTTGTGTTTTCTGTGGGCGGTAAATCTAAATCTGTTTTTATGCTTGATGTATCTTTAAAATCACCATCTTGGGTTCAAATGGTCAACATGTTGGTTAGTCGAGATTGGTTAGGAGTCGGAGTATTAGGTGATTTCATATATGCTGTAAGTTATATCAATATTTTAATTATTTTATACTATTAATATTATATATTATTTTTTAATTCTAGGTTGGTGGACGTGACGGCTACCGTAATACTGTAGATAGTGTAGAGGTCTTTGATGTCAATATTCAAAAATGGAAAATGGTTTCGAGTATGTCAATTGAGAGAAGTAGTGTTGGTGTTGGTGTACTCAATAATCATTTATACGCGGTGACTAATTACATTATTTAATAATTTTTAATTAATAATATATTTTATTTAGTTAAATTGTTTAGGTTGGAGGTATTTATGGTAGGGGATACAGTTCAAAATCTGTGGAATATTATGATCCTACACTTGACACATGGGCGCCAGTTGCAGAAATGTCTGTGTGTCGTCAAGGTGCTGGTGTAGGTGTCTTGGATGGGCTTATGTATGCTATTGGCGGTTTTGATGGTCTTGAGATTCTTAAAAGCGTTGAGGTTTATAGACCCAGTGATGGAGTTTGGTCTTCTGTAGCTGATATGGAAATACGCCGATTACGTCCTGGTAACAATTATATTTTTTAGGACAACCTTTATAATAATATATTGAAATTAAATTACATTCTTATATAGGAATAGTGGCATTAAATGGCTTATTGTATGTTATGGGGGGAGAATATGATAAATCTATGAAGGATACTATAGAAATTTACAACCCCAACACCAATACTTGGACCATGGAGAGATTGTCAAGAAATGGAGTACGAATTTATGGTGGAGTAGTTGTTGATAGACCACCAAATTGTATTAATTAATCGGCATACATAATAGTCTCATTGTTAATAGTAATATGAACATATGTATAATTTATGACAAAACATGTATTGTTCTATTAATTTTTCTTTTTTTGAATTTTTGATAAAAATGTTTTTTTTTTTTATATAATTTAAATTCATTATTTATAATTTAAACGAATAAGCTATAAAGTTAATTATATTATAGTATATCTATCAGAAAAATCTTATATAATTTACAATATCCGTAATGACATTTTAGATTTAGTATTAACTAGTACAAATATTGATAATATACGAGCGGGTTGTTCACTTACACCTCTTATTGATTCTTATCATCCGCCACTTGATTTTATATATTCTATTTTAGTCTCGAAATGGGTCCCTGAGTCTTTCTGTCCTATTATTCATAATTTTAATAATACGAATTTTAATGATTTAATTACATTTTTATCCAATATTGATTTAAACTATAATATCTTAAACCTCGATTTAGAAAAATCCATTTTGAAATTTTATGATATTTTAAACCATTCTATTGATATTTTTGTTCCTAAAGTAAAATTAAACCTTCAACACCAGTATTCCATAACTTGGTCGAATCCATCTCTTAGAAATTTAATTAATTTAAAGAAGCGGGCTCATAAAAAATTTCGAATTTCTAATTCACAGTCGGATTATATAACTTTTTCAGATTTACGTAAAAAATGCAAAGTTTTATCTACGAATGTTCATTCTAACTATATTTTTAAAATTGAAAATAACATTAATATAAATTTGAAATCGTTTTGGAAGTATATTAATACTTTAAGGTCAAATCATAATAATATCCCACCCTCGGTCTTTTATGATAATAGCACTGCGGATAACATGAATGATATTACTAATGTATTTGCCAGTTATTTCTCATCAGTATATGATACTAATAACTTTATTGATATCGATTTAATTGATATGCCCGATACTCACTATCAACATTTTTTCTTGAACAATTGTATTATATCTGAAAATGAAATTATAGATTTTCTTGGTTCACTAAGTGACAATGCTAGTGCAGGGCCTGACGGTATTCCACCGTTATTTTTAAGAATGTATCGTTATATAATAGCTAAGCCTTTATGTTATGTATTCAATTTATCCCTCTCGAATGGGATTTTTCCCGATTAATGGAAAAAATCATTTATATCTCCTATTCTCAAATCAGGTAACAAAAATAATGTCAGGAATTATTGACCAATTTCAAAACTATCAATTATACCAAAAGTTTTTGAAGCCATTATCTCTAAAAAAAATTTCAAATTTATTATCTAATTGTATTAGTTTGTCCCAGCATGGTTTTTTACCAAAGCACTCTTCTTATCTTTGTAATAGAACTCAAGTAGTTAAAATTTATTTTCACTATTCCAATGAATATACAGTTACCTCAGGAGTTCCACAAGGATCTCATTTGGGACCACTTCTTTTCCTTATTTTTATTAATGATCTTCCTCTTATTTTAGATAGTTCAGTAAACATTTTGATGTTTGCTGATGATGTCAAAATTTACTGTAAAATCGAAAATGTTGTTGACCAAAATTTGTTACAATCCAATTTAAATAAACTAGTGTTATGGAGTAAAAGAAACTATCTATCCTTAAACTATGATAAATGTAAAATTATAACTTTTTCACGCAGTAAAAGTACTGTTTTTCATAATTATCTTATTGATAACCATCCTCTTGAAAGATGTTTTTCTATTACAGATTTAGGTATTTGTTTTGAATCTGATCTGTCTTTCAAAATAAATCATAAAAAAATTATAAATAAGGCGTATAAAATGTTGGGTTTTATTACTAGAAACACAAAGGACTTTAAAAATCCATTATGTTTAAAAAATCTGTATACTTTTTTAGTTAGATCAAACCTAGAATTTGGCTCTTTAATTTGGTCTAATAATTATTCTACTTACTCAAACGAGCTTAATAATATTCAGTATAAATTTCTGAAAAGAGTCGCCTTTATTACTCATTGTACTATATCCAGGGACTCTTTCCACTTGGTTCAAAACTCTATAGGTATTGACTCTCTTAATATCAGGCGTGATTTAATTGATATAATGTTTGTCTATGATATTTTAAATAATAATATAAACTGTCCAGCTATTTTAAATTTAATTGGATTTAGAATCCCTAATAGGTATACACGTAATAATGATTTGCTCCATACACCTAATTTTAATACAAATAGTGGAAAAAATTCATTTTTTTCAGGAGCAATTATTAACGCCAATAGAATCTCCATAATCTTGAATTTTTTTGTCTTGTCTCGTCAAGCATTTAAAGCTAAGACTTTGTTATTTTTAAATCATAGTGCCTAAATATATATTTTATAATTTTTGTTTTTATAGTCTAAAATTTTGTTTTTGTATTTTTTACTATTTTTCGTTTATTATTATCATTTGTCTATTGTTTTCATATTGTGCCAATTCATATATAATGTTTTTTTCTATATTTGTTAAAGGGCTTTGGCCTGTTGACTTTTATATAAATAAATAAAGTAGATAATATATAATATTTTAAAAATGTACTTTATGTATACAAATATTATAATATACTAACCACGGTCGTAGATATCTTAAACCGTGATACTAACCGTAAAAATGTCAAGTTTTGCGTATAATATTTTTGAATTGTAACAAAATAATCGTCTTCCCTCGTCCCAAATTT
>NC_042493.1:117522661-117523807 GCF_005508785.2 Acyrthosiphon pisum
AAAATGTATCAAATTTTAATTTGAAAAATTATTTTGGTAGTTAAAAATTTATAAATGTTCAATTTTTGTGATCTAAGAATTGAAAATTTAAAACAAGATTCCACGTAAGTAATTAATTCTGTTACCAAAAAATCTATAAAATACATTTACCCAGTTTATTTTTATAGTCATTTTAAGTACAAATTTGGACGAAATTACATATTAAAAACCTAAGATAACTATTTTATTTATTTTGTTGTGAATGTATAATATTATTCGTGGGTACTTGAAACTTCTAAAGTATACTATTTTATTATATCTATGATAGTACCACGGTTTTTTGTTGATGTATAACGCGTTATAAGTACCTAATAAATATTATGATATGATTAATTTGGAATTTATTATAGGTACCTAATATAATATTATATCTTATACCTAGACTAACATACCGTCTCCGCTCAGAATCGTTTTTCTTATACAATGATATTATATCATTGAATTCAAATTTAATACCATCTATTATACAGTGACCCACTTGTAACCTACTGTACAGCAGAGCGAAATCCACTTACCCACCTTTTTTAAATTTGTTTATTTGGTCACCATAACTATAAATTATAATTGTATAATGCAAATAATATGTAGTAGGGCACCAAGTAATTTTAGTAACTAGGGTACCATTAGGTGTAGTTGCGCCACAGCTTTGGGCCCATATATTTTCGATTATTCCATACTAATGACAATACCTATAATATTAGTTGTACCATTGATTAAATATACAACGTATAGATTATAATATAATTTATTGTGATTAATTCTTAGTACCTATCCATATATACATATGGTGCATTTTACACTGATCATTTTCACCATTTTCATCTTCTTATTCATATATCTAAGGTTTTTTAGTGCATTCTTAAAAAATCAATTCACATCTCTAATGATAATATTAAGCAGCTTTACGGCTCGTATTACATAACATAACATACTAAGTACAAACATAGCTTTATTTACTACATTTTTTACTAAAGGGAGTTTTTTTCACGGTTTATTTTTTCCCTACATTCTTATAGCCGTATTTCGCGATGTTGTATGAGTAAGTACCCACATGAATCGCAAACGATATATTCTGTACATCAAAACATTTGCAATTGTAACTATTAT
>NC_042493.1:117523907-117537678 GCF_005508785.2 Acyrthosiphon pisum
ATTACTTAATTGCTATAATATAAAAATTAACGTCAAATGTCTAAATTAAACAATAACTGATCAAACCGATTAATTATTCGAACACATAATATAGAATAGACTAAATATGAATCCATATTTCCATAATCAATGTCAAAAATAAATTTTATTATCATTTTCATTGGGTAGTGTGTACAATTTAATTTAAGAAATGTTAACAACGTATGTTTACATGTATAAATATATTATTTATAATGCCTAAATAATTATTAAAACATATAATATTTACAAATGTTTAATCAGTATTAGGTCAGGTCTGACCCGTAGTTTCGCCTACGTATTAGATAGTATAGGTAGGTACCTTTTTTCATATCATTTTTAACCTTCGGTTTTAATGTTTTAATTTTTTCAGTTGATTTGTCGATAGCTTTTTCATTGTTTTCTTCAATTCATAACGATAAATTAAGATGATAACTACCATTTTTTGATCCTATTAATTTGTATGATTAATTTTCTACCTAAAATTAGAAAATTTATTTGAAAACTATTGGTATTTAATGAGCAATAAACTATTAAATAACATAATATGCTTATTTATGGAAACATAAAATTATTATTACTTACACGGTCATTGGATGTTGGATCAATAGTTTGTGCCACTTTTACTTTTAACAATAATAGTAACCAAGTATTTCCTTTAGGCTAGATTTATTTATGAAAGCACTCAATTTTTATAGAATCTATAAAAATATATAATACATATACATATCTAATACATCTGATGTATTAGACATTTTTGACCTTCAGTAATAATATATGGAACTAGGTATTGTTATTATATTATAGTTTATAAGTGACTCGGTTGTACACATTACCTAATTGTTGAATATATTATATGTCCTGAATTACTTACCTAGCCGCCTAGCCAAATACCTATAAACGTCCCTTAAACTAATAGTTGTGTGTCAAAGTTATAATATACACATACAAATCGTCAAAATCATAGTGAATTATTATAGACTTTATTCGCTGCGATCAACAGAATGTTAATCTCAGGTACCTAACCGTAACTCAACAAACAATAAAATTTTGATTCTTTTCATGATAAATTAACCAGATTAAAATCCCTTATTTAATTGAAATTACGGACTAAGATCCAAATTACAAGCATAATAATATGTTGTTACGTATTTTATCTTTGTTTGTACAAATTGAGAAATTACACTGTTCTGAGCCCGCATAATTGGGCGTACCTATACCTAATTATATTATAAATAAAATAGATAAATATTATTGTACAAAATTCCTATGCAAATAATATTATAAATTACAATCGCAATTCGCAAATGCGTAAAGCTATGACCTTTGGGACCATATACTTGAGAGCATCATCGCTTAATCGATGATATTTTCGATTATTCCATACTAATGACAATATAATATTAGTTGTATCATTGATTAAATATACAACGTATAGATATTATAATATAATTTATTGTGATTTCTTAGTACCTATCCATAAATACATATAGACATATAGTGCATTTTATACTGATCATTTTCACCATTTTCATCTTCTTATTCATATATCTAAGGTTTTTAGTGCATTCTTAAAAAATCAATTCACATCTCTAATGATAATATTAAGCAGCTTTACGGCTCGTATTACATAACACAACATACTAAGTACTAACATAGCTTTATTTAGTACATTTTTTACTAAAGGGAGTTTTTTTCACGGTTTATTTTTTCCCTATATTCTTATAGCCGTATTTCGCGATGTTGTATGAGTAAGTACCCACATGAATCGCAAACGATATTTCTGTACATCAAAACATTTGCAATATTGTAACTATTATTTTTCATAAGTTTTAGATCAATAACTAATAAGTGGTAGTAGGTAAATTACATAAACTTCGGAATGTTCGATTTCAATTTTTTATACACGTATGAACTCTTTGACAAAATGTCCAGACAGGACCTATTTTTTAAGACCTTAAAAAAAATAATATTTTTTTCAAAAATTCCATTTTATGATTGCATTAAATTTGTAATTCTTTTGGGCACATCTTTTAATCAAATAGTTTATTCCTAAAGAGCATAGTAGGTAGTTTAGAAGCTTATAAATTCAACCATTTTTCGAAAATTAAATTCGAATTTCAGAAAGTATGTTTAATATGCTACTGTTTTTAGTAGATAATTTTTGTAGTTATGCAAACAAGAATATATAACTATTTCATTTCTCAAAAATATTGATATGTGCATGCGTGTGCAAAAATTGCAACTGGCGACAGTTGGTCGACGCGGCATTACAGCGATTTTCAGAAACACACACTAATGTTCACTTATTACTCACATAGTCACATATAGACATGGGCCAAATGTGCTTGTCACGTTAATTGCCTTAATATTACTACTTAAAACACAATATGCTAGAGCCCCTTAAAAGCTTCAAGTAGCCTTGATTCATGATTAATATTTTTAAATAACAACAAAAGAACTAAATTGGTGATTTTTTATTTAAATATCTAATTTCATCCAAATTTGAACTTAAAATATCTATAGCAAAAAGTTGTGTTCATATTTTTTTAGATTTTTTGTGGTTACAATATGTCCTACTTATGAGAAACCTTCCGAGAACCCTTGTTTTAAATGTTCAATCTTCATCTATAAAAATAGAACATTTTATACATTTATAACTAGAAAATAGCTTAGACATATTCAATGGTGAATTTGAACTTTAAATAAATAATAATAATGCTTGTAAAATACTTTAAATGCTTATAAAAATAATTCTGTAACCCTATGAATTTTAATTACCTATTTGTTATAACATTTTAGATCAATGAATAAAGAATCATGAACACTATTTTCAAGGTTTCTGACTCAACTTGTCTATAATTATAGAAAAATACTAAACATAATTGAATATAATTATAAATAGCCCAGACTCAAAATATTTTGAATATTTTATCGTGTATATAAGTAAATAGCATTTATGAAAATGTCAAGTACTTATGTTTACCGTGCACACACACGCACACACACAAACACAAACAAGATCATGGAAAAATGAATAAATGCATCAGTTCGCAAAAATCTAAAAGATAAAATGTATATTGTAAATTATATAAGATTTTTCTGATAGATATACTATAATATAATTAACTTTATAGCTTATTCATTTAAATTATAAATAATGAATTTAAATTATATAAAAAAAAAAAACATTTTTATCAAACATTTAAAAAAAGAAAAATTAATAGAACAATACATGTTTTGTCATAAATTATACATAAATATATTCATATTACTAGTAACAATGAGACTATTATGTATGCCGATTAGTTAATAAAATTTGGTGGTCTATCCACAACTACTCCACTATAAATTCGTCCTACATTTCTTGACAATCTCTCCATGGTCCAAGTATTGGAGTTAGGGTTGTAAATTTCTACAGTATCCTTCATAGATTTATCATATTCTCCACCAATAACATACAATAAGCCATTTAATGCCACTACTCCTATAAAAGAATATAATTTAATTTCAATATATTATTATTAAGGTTGTCCTAAAAAATATAATTGTTACCAGGACGAAATCGGCATATTTCCATATCAGCTACAGCAGTCCAAACTCCATCACTCGGTCTATAAACCTCAACGCTTTTAAGCCACTCATGACCATTATAACCACCAATAGCATACATAAGCCCATCCAAGACACCTACACCAGCACCTTGACGACACACAAACATATCAGTAACTGCCGTCCATGCGTCAAGTGTAGGATCATAATATTCTACAGATTTTAAATTTTTTTCACTGCTATTATAACCTCCAACCTAAACAATTAAACTAAATAAAATATATTACTAATTAAAAATTATTAAATGATATAATTAGTCACCGCATATAAATGATTATTGAGTACACCAACACCAACAGTAATTCTCTTAATTGACATACTTGAAACCATTTGCCATTTTTGAATACTGACATCAAAGACCTCTACACTATCTAAACCACTGTTGTCGTCAAGTCCACCAACCTAGAATAAAAAATAAAATATAATATTGATAGTTTAAAATAATTAAAATATTTATATAACTTACAGCATATATGGAATCACCTAATACTCCGACTCCTAACCGATTTCGATTAACTAACATGTTGGCCATTGGAACCCAAGATGGTGATTTTAAAGAAACATCAAGCATAAAAACAGATTTAGATATACCGCTCACAGCAAACACAAATTTATCTCTTATTACACCAAGACCAGCCAACCGACGACAATCATTTATCCCTGGTGCATTCTCTCGTATATTTGTTACTGGGTCATACCATTCTGTATAACACTTTGGAAATGTATCAGACTCATTGAACATTAGAATAACCTGATATAATTTAAATTACAATGTAATTGTGAAGATAAATTAATCAAAACAGAATCATACTTTTTGAGAACCACCAAATTGTCTAGGTGTACAACTAATTGTTTTTGGCATGATGAATTGCTGAACTGATTTTTTTAGATGAAAACGCATAGCTTCAAATACATAATCTCTACCTAAAATCATTATTATAATAATAATTTATAAAATATATTAATTCATAATGATGGCATATGCATGCAAATAATATACATTTAGAACAATTATTCAGAAGAGGTTCTTCCACCACATTATCTAAAATATCAGGCCTTAATAAAGGCAATCGTACATGTTCCATTAGTTGTGGCAAAACATTTTTTCTCTGATCTAAATCATGTCTTACCCATTTAATAACACAATCAAATACCTGCAATAATAAATATTTGAAATTTAATAATTTGTTAATAGGTGATTAGTGTATGATTATCACATAGTCCTGTACATCTTAATATATAATGAAGAGAAGTAAAAATATATTTTCGAGGGAGTAATACCCCTCTCCCACCCTGATCTTCATAGCAATACACATTGCATATAAGGACACAATCCCGACACACAATGATATTTTCAGATGCAATTTTTTTGGAAAAAATATTAAAACAAACTGCAGCAATGCAGTATTACTAATTTCTTAAAGTAAAATAGATTACTTACTTAAGAACATTATAATAAATTAATATTTAGAGATTTTATTAATCTGCCTTCGTTCAGAATCAATTTTTGTAAACAATGATTGTGTATCATTTAATTTAAATATTATAACAGTGATCAATCTACCTACTGTACAGCAGAGCAATACCCACTTGCCCACCTTTTTTAAGTTTTTTTTTTTTCAATACAAAATAGGTATTTAAATATAAATTACCAATTTTGTAGTTTGCTTACTTTTTCTTCAAATGGAACAGCAAGGTCATTACAAGAAATAAGCTTCCCCAAATCTTCACAGGATAAAGATAGGTACTCATCACCTTTAATCACTTCTCTGAAAATAATAATCGTTACTTACTCTTTAATCTAGAGAATTAAATTATGTTACTCATACAAAAAATTTTGTTTAATATATGCTTCAGAACTCGACATCAATTCCGTACAGTTATGTAAGTCAGCAAATTTTTTGATATAAATACAATTTGATACATCCAGTTGTTTTTGTAAAAACTCAACACATGCCCTGTTCACAAAATCTAGCTGTAAGACATTTGAAGCTAGTAACAACACCTTAAAAATCAACAATAATCAAGATATAATGATACGTTGATTTAAGTCTATATCAATTCAAGGTTTTAAATATACCTGTACATTTTCTTGTGTGAACATAATTTCTCCAGTATAAATATAATCTACTAATAGTTGTAAAGTGGTTGAATTCAATTCTCTTATACGTATAATATCTTTATTGCTTTCATCAAAACTACTGAACATGGCACGAAAATATGGACTAGCCGCTATTAGAACATTTTTATGTCCAATAACAATTTTACCATCATCTGCTTCAAATCTAGCATCACATAGAACTTCATTTCTAAAAACAAAAATGTTAGTGAAATTAATTCTGAATGAAGGTACAATTAACATCAACATACTTGCGTAGAGATTGTAAGTCTTCCAGTATTCTGACAGAATGAGAGTTATTTTTAAAATGTGCTGGTTCACATTCATTGGATTTCAGAACTTCCTTCAGATTATTTTCACAAGATGAAGCTTGAATGGTATCCATTTCTTTTACTGACATAACACCTTTGAAAATATTTTAAAATTGTGATACATTTTTTCATCATCATTAAAACTTAATACTACATTTTAGTATAGAAGTTGTAGAGACCAACAAGTACTGCTGTTAAAATTGGAAATTCAGTAGAGGAGCACAATCCAATAATTTAAAAACTACTTATATTTTTTTATTATTATTAACTATTATGAATTTATGATATTCTCTTAGTTTTGTGTGAAAGATACGTTAGTAAAACGATGCAAATATCTACTATTATTCACATACTATACCAAACGTACGTTAGTTTGGTTTCGTAAACCAAAGACTAAATCATAAAGTGTACTATTATATACCAGTTATATAGCTCAATTCATAGACCTATAAACTAATGGACAGCGCTTAGAGAGAGGTCAGGGGAACGATATAGAGCAAAAGAGAAAAGAGAATGTGAGGGAAATACAGTATTAGTTTCATAGGTCTATAATCA
The DNA here is from genome assembly GCF_005508785.2 of Acyrthosiphon pisum. Classification (NCBI taxonomy): domain Eukaryota; kingdom Metazoa; phylum Arthropoda; class Insecta; order Hemiptera; family Aphididae; genus Acyrthosiphon; species Acyrthosiphon pisum. The sequence continues at coordinate 117,530,523 of NC_042493.1, forward strand.
CCCCGCTTTATGTTCTTTCTCTCTTTACTCTCTTCGTTCTTTCTTTTTTCTTTCTCCTGCCTATATGATTCCCGTGCATTGAGGGCATTACGGACTGAAATGCGCTGTCCATTAGCTTACAGGTATACGGTTCAATGGTACAGTATATGCACATGACTTCGTTTTTTGCAGATAGCACAGGGCACATGTACCAGAATTCTAACTCAAAATGTGTTGGTGATTTTGTCAAAATTCTTACTTAGTCGCGCGTCTTGATGCTGGGTGTACGGTAGTATTGAGTGTACGGCGAGTGACAACTCAGACAGCGGTACAATGGTACAACACCTCCAACACTTCAACAGACCGCGAGTCACGAGAGTAAACGGTTTCGACAGTTCGGCGTCGCGGGAACACGGTGTACAGTAATTTTAATATTGTTAAAATAATAAAACAACAACAACAATATATCGATACAAATAGGTACAAAATAATAATGATAATAATAGGTAATAATATAACGAAATATTGTTAATCAACCAAAAACGCGTAAACGTTACGGTTTCCGTGCGCGCGTATGTGTAGGTACTGTGTACAATTAAAGATAGTAGAATATTACAGTTGATACGCGGTGAGGAGACGTTAAAATCGGCGTTCTTCACAATCAGCCATTACAAAATATAATGATATTATTATTATTATCGGGATCCGAACAATCCGTTATTCCGATTATAATATCGTTCCGTACCTATTATGTATTATGTTCCGTAATATAATATTCGTCGGTCGGCGAGTGAGTGCGCGTGCGCGCGTATTGCGATTTATCGAGGACGAGTTATCGAGGACGCGTGCGCATTTTAATCTTTTTTCTATGCGCTCGGTGGTCTAAACTCGGTGTCCGGTGGGCCGTTCTTACAATGTCCGGTAAAGTGTCGGTAATGATAACCGACTGATAACAGATTTCATTACCGGCAGAATTCGGCTAGCCGAATGGCTAGCCTGAACGGCCCTGAAAAGCATTGGCGTGCGCACTGCTCAAAGGTGGCTGTAGACCTATGTGGCAAACCCAACCATAGGTACTTCAGTACTTGAGTGCTTAGTATAAGTAATTAGAAGTATGATCACCTCCAGTGGTGGATTTAACGGTCGTTTAGTTGGCAAATGCCAACGGGGCCCCCTCCTAAATTGTGTACTGAGGCCCACCTAAATTATAAAGTTGGTTTTTTTTTTAAATTTTAACCAACAAAAATGTATATTGCAAACTGGAATCTAATTTACCAATGTTTTAATAAAAAAAATAATTTAAATATATAGGAATACTTCAAAAGTAGAAAATATTATAATTAAATAAAGTAGAAAAGATCGAAGTAAGTACTTTTAGGTATACCTACGTAAATCTAATAAGTTAGGTATTCTACATTTTACTCACTACCATTGATCACTAATAAGATTATTTATAATTATAAATTAATGTATAATATAATTCATGATTGCATGAAAATAAAACAACAATTTTGTAAGTTTAATAATAATCTTTGTATTACTTAATCAGTGGCGTAAATTTTGATTGGAAACCGATTTTTGGAAACCGATTTCACGATAAATTCGCAACGTAGGTACATATAAATAGTGAAAAATGTGTTAAACAGGGCTGTGAATTTAATGCGTTTGCACAATATTTTTTTATATTATGTTTATACATTTAACGGGTTAGGACATTGTTTTCTAACTATGGTATAACTATTACTATAAACTATAAAGCATTGATTGAAATTTAAAATAAGTTTTCTTATTATTTAAATGAATTATAAAATTATAAATAGAGGCAACGAGTAATTGCCTCCAAACCACCAATTCACTCGCCAACCTAGCCGGGTCGGTCAATTACACAAACATACACACACATCATTATTGTTTATGTGAATTATAATATAAAATGGTAATTTTATCATTGACTTTTGTGTGTATAGCAGCTCTTAAAGTTACGTGTAGTACAATAATTGAAGTGTGTAGTACAAAGTTTAAAAGTGTGTACCTAACTCAAATTAAGCCTTTATAATATTATGTATAATTTTATGGCTTCACTTTTTTTTTATATTTGAATTGGTTTTTTGTCAAGCTACATTTTAATTATTATCTACATTCTACACAGGCATTTTATATACCTGCGTTTAATTTTGTTTTATTTGTAAAAATAAATAAAAACTAAAACATTTTTTTTTTAATTAAGTAGAAGATTAATTGTTACTATACAATTGAATATTGGTTGATATTATTTCTCGCAAACGAGGCGATCGGTTTTGTGAAATGGGGGTAAGTATGTAACTGATAAATTTTGTAGGAGGCCCCTCTTATTGATTGGCCGACTTTCTTTGAACCCTTAAATCCGCCACTGATCACCTCGAACCATGTTTTCGTCCTTGTTCGCGCATGTGCATCGCCTTGTGTTTTGTGCATACTGCCTTAGATTAAAATGTTTTCTCGTGAAGTCGCCTTGTGTTTATCGTTGGTTGCCTATATAAATATTATACATTGCCCCTTAACAAAATTATTATTATTTAACTTATTATTGAGCATACGTCTTCTTATTCCTTATGCTATGCTTGAGTAGTCGAGTACTTCAAGCGTTCAAACGAAAAACAATCTAAGCGTTACATAAAAACCTACACACTACTCACTAGGTCATTTACATACTTCGTAGTAATACAAAAATATTTTTTGTCGGGATTTGAAACTTTTATACGGTTATACCCATATCATTATATTATTTTATATACATATAAGTACATAACACATTTTCAAAAAAATGTAAATTTATGTAAATTTACAAGTAATAAAATATCTGAAACGAGTATACCCTCGCATGCGCAGATAACGAATATCAACCGGCGACAAACAACATAAAATACTCCATATTTGTGTACGTTGAAATTTGTTACTATGGCGATTAGTGATTTTACAATACCTGTGGTTTGTTCAAGCAATATGAATTGAAGTATGGAAGCACATGCTTTATTAAGGTATATAATGAAAAGTTATTTTATTTTTTATGAATACCTATCCTATTTATTATTTTCCACATTCATAATTTGTACTTAAGTATTGTTATAAATTTAAATTGTAGTGGTAACAACTGATTGTTAGGGTGGGGAGTCCCCATTGAATAGGGAGTGTTGCCTCTCACATTGTATATTACCTATATCTGATGAGCAGGCTCAAGGCTGAGGCCAGTCCGGCACGCAAGAACCCGAGCTCCCTTAAAATGTGAAATACTGTTATGATAAAGTGAGTTTTAGTGAACGACCTTGCATTCCTTACTCATCCTGAGTTGACTATTATTAAACGATGAGAATTTAATAATAGTAAAAGATTTTTTTAAACCATCGAATAGTAATTCTTAGACAAACACTTCATAAATTGTTGTTACCAATGAAAAATAACTTACATAAAACATTATTAAAAAAATCTTTTATTATTTTTAACTGTTAAGTCCTAGTTTATATATTTAAGTTTAATGAGGTGTATGGTTTTACCATTTACATAGATTTGAATATAATTGTATTTTTTATTTTAGGCAATTGAAGTTATTTAACATTTATACCTATGAAATATTGAATACTGAAGTCTTGCATGCTGTAATTTATCAACACAAAACATTTTATTTGATTGGCTTTTGCACTACCTATATTAAATCATAATAATAATAATAATAATAATAATAATATTAATAAAAATGTTATCAATATTTATTTTGTATAATATTATATTTTTTGTATGAAATGTTTTTAATTAATTTATGTTTATGATTATAGTAAGAAAGGTAGTAAAAAAGGTTCAACATTCGATCATTTAGAACTGGCAGTCCTGTAAAGAGTACTTGAGTAAATACTCAAATACATTTTTTTTTTAAGTATTTAAGATACTACTCTACTCTACTACTTTGAAAAAGTATTTGGAATACTTTTCAAATACTTTTGGTTTTTAAAGTGGGTTTCTAACTATCGTAATATAAACACATAGGTAGTAGGTTGTCTAATAGTTAGCTAATAGTTTAAAGGGAATATTGTTATTCAATGCCTATTTTTAGAAATCTGGTTTTCACAAACTTTCGGGCTTCAGCTAACATAGAAATACAGAATACTAAATAAAACTATTATTCTATTATTGTAGTTGACAAAAATAAAATGAAAATAAAATTAATAATAAAAATAAAATGTTCGAAATAAAAAACCAAAGTATTCAATACCAAAAAGTATTTAATACAAAAAAAAGTATTTGAATACTTTTACTTAAATACTTTACAGGACTGGGAACTGGTTACAATGTGAAGTTACATGGAACAGCGCCGGACAAACCAAATATATATGATTTTGGATGTTCTTATGATGACATTTATAGACATCTACAAAATAAAGACAGAACATAGTATCCTTTGAAATAAACCAATTTAATAGTATTTTAATTTTTTGTACTTTGTATAACATTATTTAATAATATAGTAATGTTTACTAAGCTATAATTTTAAGTATTGCTGACTAGGGCTTTCAAAACGTTATTTATAATGTTATAACTGAAAATAATGAAAAAAAATAAACGAAAAATGAAATTAATCTAATATCATTAATCATGATTAACAATTAAAAATAAACAGTAAACGTACCTCTAATATGTAACATAAAAAAAATGCAATTAATGTTATTCAAAATAACGTTTGTTTTTTGAAAAAAAAACTTAACACTACCATTGTTTATATAGTTTATTTGCTTATAGTCCATATAAATATTAATCTTTTAAGTTACAACTATGAACAATCTAATGTTGGCAAATTTATGTTAACAGTAATTGATATTTTTGAAATACTGTATCCCTGTTCAGGTCCGGATTGGTCAGGCGAGCTACCGAGAAAATCTCGGTGGGCTGCTTTAAGTTTGGGCCGGTCCTGTGAGTGTGAGTGAAAATAAATTCATGTTCAAAATACGATTGTACACCTATAAGCTCGTAATAATAACTCGTTATTATAGACGTAATTTTGGGCCACTGAGTATGTAAATGGGCCGCTTATAGAAGTGAAAATCTCGATGGGCCGATATATACCTACCTATTCGGCACTGTCCCTGTTTGATTTATAAAATATTAGTTTATTTCTGTAATTCAAATTTCAATAAGATTCAGAACTGCGAGCATGAGGTTTGGTGTACCTACCTACTAAATATTTATATAACCTTAACATTATTATGCCATTTCAAGTTATAAAAATTTTTTTTAATAATATCATCTATTATTTTATCTTTCATTCATGTCATATTATTTAAGCAATATTTGACACCTACGCTAACTTGCCAGTTATAGCTACTTACTAAAAAACCCTAGAATGATTGAAAATAACCTATCCTGGACAACAAACTCTACTAATTTAATAGTTCTTACATCAAAGTATGGTTATTTAATTACCTATGTATACTGAAAATAACAATATAATTTATAAACAAAAAAAATTATACAGAAAACAAAAAAATTAAAATAACGTTTTAAAATATAATGACGATTAACGGAAAAAATCAAATAATGTTTGAAAGTACAATAACGATATACATTAAAATTGTATAACATTTAAATATCAAAAAAATAACCAACACTAAAACCTTCTCTTTAAAACTACCCATTTTCCTAACAATCACAGGTTACAAGGGGGTCATTGTATAATGGGTTGTATTAGACTTGAATTCAATGATAAAATATCATTGTATAAGAAAAACGATTCTGAGCGAGGACGGTTTGTCACTCTGGATATTTTTATATTGTTATTAACTATTTTATCATGTAAGTTGAAATTAATATTATAATATTATAATTTTTTATTCGTTTCTATGGTGATAAACAAAGCGTTAGAAATTAAAATCCCATTTTTAGCGTTTTTCGTAATTTTTCGGTGGTTTTTCCCGTGGCATTAAATAACTATTGAGAAAATCAGAAAATAACCTCTTTAAAGTACCATCTTGATCCAATTTGCTAAAAGATAAGGTACTATATGTTGAAATCGAAGCACTCCTTCTGAAAGAAATTTTGTATACAGGAACAGGAAATAAAAAAAAAAATAAACACCATTATAAAAACAATAGCTTCCTCGCTCCGCTCAGAATCTAAAATAGTAGATATGAAAATCCATTTTATATGACATTGTCGACGTGCGCCGACCTAGCACGGCGGCAGTCAGCAATGGAGATGTTGGTATTGTCTTTTAATGTTTTAATGTTTTTCTAACTTTTTATAATAACTTCTATTTTCATGAAATAATTACAATTTAAACATGAATAAATAAATTATTTCAGACTATTTTTTTAATAAATCTTTAATAATCAGAAATCAAAATTAACCGAAATTAACCGGTATTAATCGGTTCTAGAACCCTTATATTTTTTAGAAAACCGAAACAAAATGGAACCCTTAAACAAATTAATTTAATAACCAGAGCCGGAACTGAAACACCCAACAGGTTCCAGTCCCTGCCTTTATGTAGAAAAAACTATTTTTGTTATTTTTAAATATAGTAGTAGGTTACAAATAAATAATGATAATAATTACATATAAGTCTTTATGTTATACTTATAAAAAAATATTAAAAAAGGTGGGTAAGTGGATATCGCTCTGCTGTACAGTAGGTTAGAAGTGGGTCACTGTATAATGGACAGTATTAAATTTGAATTCAATGATATAATATCACTGTATAAGAAAAACGATTCTGAGCGGAGACGGTATATCAGTTTATGTATTAGACATATATATACTTATCTATGGTATTAAAAAAAAATTGACCTATAATAAATTCCAAATTAATCATATCATAATATCTATTAGGTACTTATAAGTTATAACGCGTTATACATCAACAAAAAACCGTGGTAAAATCATAGATATATAATAGTATACTTTAGAAGTTTCAAGTACCCACGAATAATATTATACAATCACAACAAAATAACTAAAAGAGTTATCCTAGGTTTTTAATATGTAATTTCGTCCAAATTTGTACTTAAAATAACTATAAAATCAACTTTTTAAAATGTATATTTTAGATTTTTGGGTAACAGAATAAATTACTTACGTGGAATCTTGTTTTAAATTTTATTCTTAGATACAAAATTGAACATTTTATAATTTTTAGTACAAAATAATTTTCAAA
>NC_042493.1:117538580-117556863 GCF_005508785.2 Acyrthosiphon pisum
AAAATTTTACCGTGTATAGAAAATTCAAATATAAACAACCTGTGAAAATTTCATATATCTACGGTCATTTGTTTTAGAGTTACACCAAAAACCAAAATCGATTTTGTTAAAAATCGATTTTGCGTAAAAATTCCCGTTTTTCGTTAATTTTTCTTTTGTTTTTCACGTCACTTTTGAAAACTACTGGGAAATTTTTACTTTTGACCCCCCAAAGTACCAACTAGATTCACTTTCCAATCATAAAAGTTACTGTTGAAGAAAATCGAAGCAGTTTTACTGTCCTAAAAGGTGATGACAGACACAAAAAAAAATAAAAAAATAAAATAAAAAAATAAAAAAAAATAAAAATAAAAAAAAAAACACACATCATTGTAAAATCAATACATTCATCGTTCCACTCAGAATCTAAAAAATATAAGTTGTATAAAATAATAAAATGTATAAATGAATACGTAATATTTATAAAAATAATTTTTGTTGTCAATAAAATATAGAAAACTATGATAATAATTACAATTCCTGTCATCCAATTCATTTTTTTTACTCACTTTTGTTAGCACTGTTTAGGTTAGGTTGCTGGTTCACTACTTTTTAAAATAGTTATTTGAAACCAACTTAACAAAATCATTGTGTATTATATTAAACTTTTTTTTGGTCGAAAAGTGAATCGGCCGAAAAGGAAAGGGTACGTTTTTGGCCGTATTAAGATGTATTAATGTCCGCACGCAACTAACTGACTGTGTACGATCAAATGTCTATTTTGATTGATATACGGCACCCACAATTTCGTTATGAAATCTTTTTTCGTCGTTGATAAAGTACCTATAGTGTTATACTCAATAGTCAAATTATTATAACGTATGTTTGTGTATACACGGATGATTAATAATAAGAAATTCATCAATAATATCACAATTTTTTTTTTGGTCCTGGGGGGGGGGGGGGATTGATCCCGATTTTTTAAATAGATTAATGTTTATTCATTTTATTTTTGAGTGGAATGTTGAATGTTTTGGTCTTACAAATATATCTGTTTTTATATTCTGAACGGAGCAAGGGATCTATTGGTTTTACAATAGTTTTTATTTATTATTTTTTTTTTATCGTGTATAAAAAATTTCTACCAAAAGAAGTTCTTCGATTTCAACATATAGTATCAACATATAGTATCTTTAAATTGGATTAAGATGGTACTTTAAAGAGGTCATTTTTTAATTTTCTCAATATTTATTTAATGGCACTGGAAAAACCACTAACTAATTAAAAATAATGCTAAAAATGGGATTTAAATTTCTAACACTTTGTTTATCAACATAGAAATGAATAAAAATAAAATGAAAATAATGATTTCACTTATTTTGTTGTAATTTATTATATCAATTCAACTTAAATGCTATAATAAATAATAACAATATATAAAATGTCCAGACTAACTAACCGTCTCCGCTCAGAATCGTTTTTCATATACAATGATATGATATCATTGAATTCAAATTTAAAACAATCCATTACACAGTGACCAACTTGTAACCTACTGTACAGCAAAGCGATACCCACTTGCTCGCCTTTTTGTTTAATTTTTTTTTTCGTTTTAACTTTATAATTATCAAATATAAATAGAGATGTTAAAATACGGTATTTTATTTTTGTTTTGTATTATACCGTATTATACCGGTATTATACCAGTATTATACCGTATTAAACCTTGCAGTACCTTAAATTATAGGTAATTTAACAAAGGTTTTAACTCCATTCTTAAGTATGAAATTTGAATTATTTTAAAATGGATAAATTGAAAAAATGGCTAGAAGGTCAGAAAACATTTCAAAAAACACATAACACAAGAATTATTTAAGACCTTATTCACCAAATTAATATTTAGTCATGTTACCACGATGTAGGTACCATATGTCCATATACATAGTGACTAGAAATAACTTAAATTTAATATATTTTATTTTAATATACAGATAATACCTACTTAATTAATTAAATTAACTCTAACACTTCATAATATGAACATTGGCCAACATTTAAAAATAATATATATATATTATATAAAAAAAAATTTAAAAAAAATAATTAGAAAGTTGCTATATTATATTCTTTATTTTGTCATTCTTTGACTCTTTGTACAAAGCAAAACATTTTAAATATTATTTCTTGTTAATAATTATAAATTATTTAACTACATCTATATGAATTGACTGCTTTAAATAGTTCATCTGTCTCATTGTCTGAAGGATACATAATACTAGCTTCTTCTTCTTCTTCTTCTTCTTCTTCTACTGCATCAGGGAAGTCACAAGAGTCCTCACCAGAAGTATTTAATAAGCCTATTTTATTTTTATTTTTTTTGAAACCTTGTTCAATTTTCAAATTGTGCTTAATGTACACAAGTTTGGATGCTCGGTCATTGGTTAATCTATTTCTTCTAGCAGTATGAACAATACCATATGTTGAGAAACTACGTTCTGTTGATGCTGATGTTGGTGAGCATTCTAGTATAGCAACTGCAATAGAAGAAATTTTAGCAGAAGTACATATTCCTTTCCACCATGTTAAAGGATGGAGTCTAGTCTCATCACTGCGTGCTTTTAAACTGTCCCAAACAAAGTTTTTCGACCATAATCCACTATTAGTTCGATATTCTGCTAGTTCAGACATAATATCTGGAATACTAATTTGTAAATTCTCCGCCATATTACTTATAAATTCTGTAGCGTCAATACTTTCATTGTTTTTCAGGAATTTTCCTTTATATATTGGGTCTAGAAGATGACCTGCTAAGTGAATTTTTTTCACTGCCATATGCTTCCGATTGTCAAGTTTTTGTAATAAGGAATATTCCTCTTTTTTTAAAATTGTTGAAGATTGAATTTGTAAGCAAATGCTTTGCCATTCGCCAAGAGTTATATGCAAAAGTTTGACAACAATAAATACATTCATGGCAATCTAATTTGCCTCTTTTCTGTAAATGCTTTTTAAAATGTTTGTCTACAATTTGTTTTTGCTTCGATGGCCTACCCATATTTAAGCTTAAAAGTTCAGACTATCAAAACAAGAACCTAGGTAACGCAAGAGCCAAGAAGACACTACTAAATGAATAATGATTATTATTTAATATTTATTAACCTAGAATAATATGATAATAATATTATGAATTACGATTAATATCAGAATTACTGAATATACAATAACGTCAATAACAATAAACAGTTTGATAAAGTCGATAAAGAAGAAAATACGCAGCTATGGATATTTTTAGAATGAGTACGTAACGGGACGGTAAACATGTACGAGTTGAGAGCTGCTGCTCAACACCACCAAAAGTTGGTTACAGGGAAACCACGACACACGACAGGGTAACCGTCGCATACCCACTCTTATCATTTTTCGGACAACTGCTTATCACTTACATGTTACAATAAATGATAATTGTTTTTATATTGGTGTTAACTCGTATTAAATCGTGGTAATAACTAAAAATAACGCTTTTTTTTTTTTTTTTATACCGTCTGTATAAAATAATTTTATACCATATGTATAATACCTCGTATAATACAGTTTTATACCACCGTATAATACAAACTCACATCTCTAAATATAAAGCACTGGGTTCGTTTATATAGAAATCGGTATCGCTCTTATTACACTATATTACATATAGGTATTAAGTCAAATTGCGATGATAACAAAACTAATTAATAATGCATTTTAACAAACAAATGTAATAATGAGTAATGGCAACAAATTAAAATAATTTAACATTCATTATAATCAATAATATAGAATAGTATATAAAAATTAAAATTAAACATTCAAAAATATCATCCAACAGAAATATATAAATACAAAAAAAAATCAAATAATTATATATAATATATATTTATTAGGTACAAAATACATTAATAGTGTATGAAAAAAATAACTAATATTTGAATAAAATATGGGAAAATTATATTATGTCAGTGATGTGTCAGTGATGTGTTAATTTGTATTTATTGTACTTTGATAACTATAATGCTAATCCAATTATAGGCAATAAAGAGCACACTATATAGGTATATACCCATATACCTATGAGTATACTCATCGGTATATACCCATATACCTATGAGTATACTCATCGAAATCGTGCACAATATTTTTCATCTATTTTAAAATATTGTTTTATATATCTAACATGAACTACGCTATTTAGTGGTACCTATTGTGCACAAGTCAATTCTATAGGTCCGCAATCTTATTGTAACGAAATTAACGTGTCGATGGGAATTTCTCGCAAATTTTTCAATTTTAATAAATCTAATTTCGTTACAAAGATCATTCTCCTCTAAAACTGACTTGTGCATATGATATAACAGTTCAATATGTTGAACAATATTATAAAACATATTAAAAAATATTACATAAAATATGAACGAGTTCTTAATGTACTTTATTATACCCTTTGGATTATCATTATAGTTATCACATGTAAGGCAGAAAACTTTTAGTTTTTTCATATTTATCTAGAAAGGTTGCTGAACAATATGAGTGATGTATATAAATATGTTCCATAACACCAAAAGGTTACCTAACATTTAAATTTTATTTTGCGTATTTTTAAAGTGAGAAAAAATTCCAGAGGGGACTAATGTCTCCATATAATCTTAAGCGTTCCATACATAATTTCACGTATAAAGTCTAATGTATAAAATCCTAAATTGTTAAAGGGGACGTTTTTTAACCACTGTCCGTGGTAGGGGGACTGAGTCCCCCTGCGTCCCCCCTCACTTTAACCCCTGATATTATGTTGAACAATATTATATGAAAAATGTTACATGTATAGTATCAACGAGTACCTACCTACTTAGTGTGTTCTTTATTATACTTCTTGGATTATCAATATATATATAGTTATCAGTTATCACTCGTACATATCATTAGATAGGTATTATTGTTATTTATTTAAAAGTAAAAATAATGTGTTTACACTACGTCAATAAATATTTTATTTAAATAAACCGATTTGAAATCATGGTTGATAATAATACACTGGATTATGGTGAATAGGTACATAGACATTGAGGGTTGCTACTAAATACATATAACACCAGTATTATGGATTGTGAGTGTAGGATCCAAATGTCCAATGGAAATATAAACAGTCGCCACGATAACTTTACGAGTTAAAGCCTAAAATATACCAAATAAATACTTATTATAGGTATTACATAGGATCGATCGATGTATTTATAATTAATTATATTAATCCTGGATTGATTGACTTAAGGTTTTTGACAGAGCGTAGACGTGAAGTTATATCAGTGTTTACAATGAGAACTTTACCTATGTGTTCTACTTTTTAAATTTATTTATAGGTACTTATTTTTGTCCGTGTGTCTGTCATCACTAGGGCTCGGAAGTTGATGCATTTTGCATTTTTTTTTAGAACTTTTCAGACGATGCTCTCCTGGCCACAAATGTGTTTCATTAGCATGTGAATCTGAATAACTAAATTTTATTTTGCATTTTTTGGTGTTGATTACTTTTTAAGTCATTTTTTGACATTTTTAGGTCATTTTCCCACATTTTTAATCATTTTTACTGATTTCACGCTAGTTCACTTCTTATTGTTTCTTGTCGACCATTATGCCGATAAATTAAAACTTGGAAATTACCACGGACTAAGTTAGTACCTATCCGATTTTATCTCGACGATTACATATTTTGTCGTTGTCGTGTTGTAGTGAATATTATTATACCAACATTTTATTATTTTATTTCATTTTTTAAGGACATTTTTGTCATATTTTGAGCAATTCGAAGCTTTGATAAATTTATATAGAATTTTATAGTAAAATATTTTTAAAAAATGTATTTTTATTAGTTTAAAACTAATATTTGCAATTTTTTAGGTCATTTTTTAAGGACATTTTTTGTCATTTTTGCATTTTTCTTTTACTCCACAAATAAAAGTTTTTCAGCTTATACTTATTACTTTGAATAGCTCTGGATGATTGAATAGTGAGTGTGGTGGGGGGGGGGGGGGCATAGCGATAGAAAACATTACACAACAGCTGATTTATGTTGTTTAATAGTTAAGGAAGAATGAACTTTTACTAACTTTTTTTTCAGGGACTAATATATTTCTTAACTGGATAGTTTTTTTAATTTATATAAAGATTGACGGCTCAATATTTGTTTTTTAAAAACCCTTATTTTTTTAAAAATAATATAACAGTTTAAATTAAAAATATAAATACCAAACAAATTTACTTAAAACCTAGATTATTAATAATAAAGCGAGTAAGTTGATATCGCTCTGCTGTACAGTAGGTTATACGTGGGTCATTTTATAATGGATTGTATTAAATTTGAATTCAATAATATCATATCATTGTATACGAAAAAACGATTCTGAGCGGAGACGTTTTGTCAGTCTGGATAATTTTTCATATTGTCATAATATTGTTTTAGGTATAACCTGTAAGTTGAATTCATATTACAAATTACAACAAAATAAATAAAATCGTTATATTAATTTTTATTTGTATTCGTTTCTGTGGTGATAATGATAAACAAACCGTTTGAAATTAAAATCCCATTTTTTTACGGTTTTTTGTAATTTGTTAGTGGTTGTTCCCGTGGCATTAAATAACTATTAAGAAAATCGAAAAATGACCTGTCTAAACTCTAAAGTACCATCTCGATCCTATTTGCTAAAAGATAAGATACGATTTTCTTTTTCTTTTAATTTTTTTTTTTGAATGCCTCACTCCGTTCAGAATCTAAAAACATATTTAAAAATGTCTTGATAAACTTTAGCTATGTTTTTTATAAACAATATAATTAGTATTCAATATTATTTCATATTTGTTCTACAATATAAGTTTTTTATAAGTCCAAATAATTAGTGTTGATCATAATATTTTGTCGTAAATCATTTAAAAGTGTTCTTAATTTTTGTCCGTCTGGTTTTCGTTCTTCTATTTGGTTACCTATACTTAATATGTTTTGAATACTGAAACATATTGAAAAATACAAAATAATATACCTAGGTATGATTTGTATTTTGAATATAAATATAAAAATAAAATATAAGTTATAATTTAAAAATTACAAGTTTATCAAATGTCTAACACGTTAACTGCCACCGCAGAACATGGTTGTTTTTTACAGGACCACCGACCATGTTATATTGTTGATGCCATGCATTCTGATGTAAATTATTATTTTGTATTTATTATAGAGGATGTCTCGCGAGGATTTATTCATTGTGATATCTCCTGAGAAAATAAATATACCATAAATCTGGGTTTTTTTTTATTAGACTCACAGAGACAAGAACTACAGATATTTAATTTTTTTTTTTTTTTGGTAAGTGTATTTTGTTTTTTTGAAACAATGGAAGATGGCTATTTTTTAGACTTTATTTTTGTGAAAATTTTGACTTTTCAAAATTTTATTTTCACTAATTTAATATTTTTTATTAAGTTTTTAAGTTTATAGGTAAAACAGCAAAAAAATTATTTTTGTCCGGATGGCAGGTGGGCTCTATGTCTAATGGGTATATCCTTACATATCCAGACAGGACCTACTTCTTAAGACCTTAAAAAAGTAAATTTTTTTCAAAAATCCAATTATATGATTGCATTACATTTGTATTTCTTTTGGGCACATCTTTTAATCAATAAAGTTTGTCCCTAAAGAGCATTGTAGTCTAGAAGCTCATAAATTCAACCTTTTTTCGAAAATTACATTCGAACTTCAGAAAATATGTTTAATATACTACCACTTTTGGTAGATAGTTTTTGTAGTTATGCAAACAAGAATATATTATTTCATTTTTCAAAAATATTGATATGTGCGATATATATTACAGCGATTTTCAGAAACACACACTAATGTTCATTTACTACTCACATAGCCAGATATAGACATGGCCCAAATGTGCATGTCATGTTAATTGCCTAAATATTACTACTTAAAACACAATATGCTGGAGCCCCTTAAAAGCTTCCAGTAGCCTTGATTCATGATTAATATTTTTAAATTACAACATAAGAACTAAATTTTTAATTTTTTTATTTAAATATCTAATTTTGTCTAAATTTGAGCTTAAAATATCTATAACAAAAAGTTTTCTTCATATTTTTTTAGATTTTTTGGTTAAAATAGGTCCTACTTATAAGAAACCTTGTTTTAAATGTTCAATCATCAGCTATAAAAATTGAACATTTTATACATTTATAACTAGAAAATAGCTTAAAAAATTTTTAATGTGAATTTGAACTTTAAATAAATAATAATAAAACTTGTAAAATACTTTGAATGCTTATAAAAAAATTCTGTAAACCTATAAATTTTAATTATTTGTTATCAAAATTTATATCAATGTATGAAGAACCGTGAACACAATTTTCAAGGTTTTTGACTCAACTTATCTACAATTATAGAAAAATACTAAACATAATTGAATATATTTATAAATAGCTCAGAAACAAAATATTTTGAATATTTTATTATATATATAAGTAAATAGCATTTATGAAAATGTCAAGTACTTATGTTTACCGTGCACACACACACACACACACACAAACAAAATCATGGAAAAATGAATAAATGCATCAGTTCGCAAAAATCTAAAAGATATAATGTATATTGTAAATTATATAGGATTTTTCTGATAGATAATATACTATAAAATAATTAACTTTATAGCTTATTCATTTAAAATATAAATAATGAATTTAAATTATATAAAAAAAAAAACATTTTTATCAAACATTCACAACAAGAAAAATTAATAGAACAATACATGTTTTGTCATAAATTATACATATGTTCATATTACTATTAACAATGAGACTATTATGTATGCCGATTAATTAATACAATTTGGTGGTCTATCAACAACTACTCCACCATAAATTTGTACTCCATTTCTTGACAATCTCTCCATGGTCCAAGTATTGGTATTGGGGTTGTAAATTTCTATAGTATCTTTCATAGATATATAATATTCTCCGCCCATAACATACAATAAGCCATTTAATGCCACTACTCCTATATAAGAATGTAATTTAATTTCAATATATTATTATAAAGGTTGTCCTAAAAAATATAATTGTTACCAGGATTCATTCGAAGTATTTCCATATCAGCTACGGAAGACCAAACTCCATCACTCGGTCTATAAACCTCAACGCTTTTAAGACACTTATGACCATTTTGACCACCAATAGCATACATAAGCCCATTCAAGACACCTACACCAGCACCTCTACGACACACAGACATTTCTGCAACTGGCGTCCATGCGTCAAGTGTAGGATCATAATATTCTACAGATTTTAACCAACTTTTTTCTCTGCTATTATAACCTCCAACCTAAACAATTTAACTAAATAAAATATATTACTAATTAAAAAGTATTAATAATGTAATTAGTCACCGCGTATAAATGATTATTGAGTACACCAACACCAACACTACTTCTCTTAATTGTCATACTCGAAACCATTTTCCATTTTTGAATATTGACATCAAAGACCTCTACACTATCTAAACCACTGTTATCGTCATATCCACCGACCTAGAATTAAAAAATAATATATAATATTAATAGTATAAAATAATTAAAATATTGATATAACTTACAGCATACATGGAATCACCTAATACTCCGACTCCTAACCAATCTCGACTAACTAACATGTTGGCCATTGGAACCCAAGATGGTGATTTTAAAGAAACATCAAGCATAAAAACAGATTTAGATTTACCGCTCAAAGCAAACACAAATTTATCTCTTATTACACCAAGACCAGCCAACCAACGACAATCATTTATCTCTGGTGCATTCTCTCGTAGATTTGTTACTGGGTCATACCATTCTGTCCAACACTTTGGAAATGAATCAGATACATTGAACATTAGGATAACCTGATATAATTGAAATTACAATGTAATTGTGAAGATAAATTAATCAAAACAGAATCATACTTTTTGAGAACCACCAAATTGTCTAGGTGTACAACTAATGGTTTTTGGCATGGTGAATTGCTGAACTGATTTTTTTAGATGAAAGCGCATTGCTTCAAATACATAATCTCTACCTAAAATCATTATTATAATAATAATTAATAAAATATATTAATTCATAATGATGGCATATTTATGCAAATAGTATACATTTAGGACAATTATTCAGAAGAAGGTTCTTCCACCACATTATCTAAAATATCACGCCTTAATAATGGCAATCGTACATGTTCCATTAGTTGTGGCAAAGCATTTTTTCTCTGATCTAAATCATGTCTTACCCATTTAATAACACAATCGAATACCTACATAATAAATATTTAAAATTTAATTGAAATATAATAATTTGTTAATAGGTGATTAGTGTATGATTTTCACATAGTCCTGTACATATTATAATGAAGGGAAGTAAAAATATATTTTCAAGTGAGTAATACCCATCTCCCGCCCTGATCTTCACAGTACAATACACATTTCATATAAGTACACAATCCCGACACACAATGATATTTTCAAATGCAATTTTTTTGGAAAAAATATTTAAACAAAGTGCAGCAATGCAGTATTACTAATGTATAATAGTAAAATAGATTACTTACTTAAGAACAATATAATAAATTAATATTTGGTGATTTTATTAATCTGCCTTCGTTCAGAATCAATTTTTGTAAACAATGATTGTATATCATGGAACTCATATATTATAACATAACTATAACAGTGATCAATCTAGATACCTACTGTACAGCAGAACAATACCCACTTGCCCACCTTTTTTAAGTTTTTTTTTTTCAATACAAAATAGGTATTCAAATAAAAATTACCAATTTTATAGTTTGCTTACTTTTTCTTCAAATGGAACAGCCAGGTCATTACAAGAAATAAGCTTCCCCAAATCTTCACAGGGTAAAGATAGGTACTCATCACCTTTAATCACTTCTCTGAAAATAATAATCATTATTTTTTAAATTAATTACTTACTCTTTAATATAGATAATTAAATTATGTTACTCATACAAAAAATGTTGTTTAATATATGCTTCAGAACTCGACATCAATTCCGTACAGTTATGTAAGTCAGCTAATTTTTTGATATCAATACAATTTAATACATCCAGTTGTTTTTGTAAAAACTCAACACATGCCCTGTTCACAAAATCTAGCTGTAAGACATTTGAAGCAGGTAACAGCACCTTAAAAATCAACAATAATTAAGATAAAATTATACGTTGTTTTAAGTCTATTTATTGTCAAATCAAGTTTTTAATTATACCTGTACATTTTCTTTTGTGACCATGATTTCTCCAGTATAAATATAATCTACTAATAATTGTAAAATGGTTGAATCCAATTCTCTTATATGAATAATATCTTTATTGCTTTCATCAAAACTACTGAACATGGCACGAAAATATGGACTAGCCGCTATTAGAACATTTTTATGTCCAATAACAATTTTACCATCATCTGCTTCAAATCTAGCATCACATAGAACTTCATTTCTAAAAACAAAAATGTGTTAGTGAAATTAATTTTGAATGAAGGTACAATTAACATCAACATACTTGCGTAGAGATTGTAAGTCTTCCAGTATTCTGACAGAATGAGAGTTATTTTTAAAATGTGCTGGTTCACATTCATTGGATTTCAGAACTTCCTTCAGATTATTTTCACAAGATGAAGTTTGAATGATATCCATTTCTGTTACTGACATAACACCTTTGAAAATATTTTAAAATTGTGATACATTTTTTCATCATCATTAAAACTTATTACTACATTATTTTAGTATAGAAGCTGTAGAGACCAACAAAGTACTGCTGTTAAAATTGGAAATTCAGTAGAGGAGCACAATCCAATAATTTAAAAACTACTTATATTTTTTGATTATTATTAACTATTATGAATGTATGATATTCTCTTAGTTTTGTGTGAAAGATACGTTAGTAAAACGATAATAATATCTACTATTATTCACATACTGTACCAAACATATGTTAGTTTGGTTTTGAAAACCGAAAATAAAGTGTACTATTATATACCAGTTATATAGCTCAATCCATAGACTTATCAACTAATGGACAGCGCTTAGAGAAAGAGGTCACGGGTACGATATAGAGTAAAAGAGAAAAGAGACCAAGGGGGAAATATAGTATTAGTTTCATAGGTCTATGATCATCTCACTTTATGTTCTTTCTCTCTTTTCTCTCTTCGTTCTTTCTCTTATATGATTCCCGTGCATTGAGGGCAGGACAGAGTGGAATTGGGGAAGTAAAGAAACAATAATTTTGCTTGTATCTAAGGCTTATAGGTACAATAATATAATATTATAATAAATATTATATATTATACCTATATAGATTGTAGGTGGTAGAGAGTGATATAATAAAATAAAATATCATGATCTTATTTCTAATACAATATAGGTACCGTGGTTTTTTGCAGATAGCACAGGACACATGTACCAGATTTCTAACTCAAAATGTGTTCGTGATTTTGTCAAAATTCTTGCTTACTTGAGTGTCTTGATGGAGGATGTACGGCAGTATTGAGAATACGGAGAGTGGCAACTCAGACAATGGTACAGTGGTACAACACCTTCAGCACTTCAACAGACGTCACCACGAGTCACGACTCACGACTACAAACGGTGTCGACAGCTCGACGTCGCGTTAACGCGGTGTACAGTGACTTTAATATTATTTAAACAATAAAACAACAATATATGAGTACAAATAGGTACAATAATAATAGATAATAATATAACGAAATTAATAATATTAACCAAAAACGAGTAAACACTACGGTTTCCGTGCGCGCGCGCGTGTGTGTAGTTACTGTGTAAAATTAAAGATAGTAGAATGTATAGTCGGTACGCGGTCACGAGAGGTTAAAATCGGCGTTCTTCACAATCAGCCACTACGAATAATAATAATTACAATATTATTATTATTATTATTATTACTATGATCGGAATCCGAACAATCGGATACTCCGATTTCTGATTATACTGTACTGTGATTATATTATTATACGCCTGTCGGTGGGTGAGTGAGTGCGCGCGTAAGGCGATGGGTATTGCGATAAGTCATCGAGGACGTGTGCGCGTGCGCAAAGCCAATGATAGGTATTTCAGTACTTGCAGAGTAGTTGAGTACTTGAAGCGAAAAACAATTTAAGAGTTACATAAAAACCTACACTATTTACACACTAGGGCAATTACATATTTTGAAGTAAGTAACGAAAAACCGGGTGAATAGAAACACTTTTGAACTTTGAAGTTTCATAAAAACCTATTTGGGCTACAAAGTTGATCAGAACATCAAAATACTGGTCTTGCCGAGTACTTAAACTGTCGATTCGAAAAATTTTTATTTTCAATAAATAATTTTATACATTTTTTTAAGTGCTCTGTTTCTATTGACCCGACAGTTGGTGACAGTAGAAATATTTATGACTTTTTCATACATTTTTCTATTATAGCAACAGGATGTTGAATAGAAACAATTGTTGATATTTTTAAAAAATTGTATACGACTTTTAGTAATTAACTTTTTTTTTTTACTAAAATACAACAACATTTACCAACTGTATTAATAAATATTAAGAAAACAAAATAAAAATTGAAATTAAATTAACATTTTAGTCTTTTACTTTCCAGTCTTTGGATTAGGTCATTTTTCGTGCCTTTATGCACCGAATGGCCGCTTTTAAATCTTTTGGATTGGGAGTCTGATATTTTTTGGCTCTTGGCTCATTTTTTCTAATACGGCCCATGATTGTTTCTATTCACCCGCAAAAAGAGAAATTTTACAAAATATATAATAAAAAAAAAATAATGAATTTAAGATTATTATACTTACAAGTTTCGACCACTGACGACTATCTTGAACAATCGAAAAATTATCTCATTACAAACGGTGAGTTTGTAGCTTAGATCATATATTATCATATATATTTGTATATGATCTAAGGTTTGTAGTTTGCGTTTTTTTTTTTTGATAAGAAATAGTACATGTTTGTTATCAATTTTACGTGTATGGAGGGAAAATTAAACGGATCGTTTCGAATTTATCCAACTTTGTACTAGTGTAGTAGTGTGTATTCGATTTAGTGAAGGTTTTATATTGATAACACAAATATTTGGACGAAGAAATAATTTCCTGATTTTGTTTCTATTTACCGGGTTTTACGGTAGGTACTACAAAAATATTTTTCGTGGGGATTTGAAACTTTTACACGGTCAATGGTCATACCAGTTATTGTTTTATGGTTATGCCTATATTATTATATTATTTTATATTATTAAATAATTTAATATTAAATAATTTATTAATATATTTTATATTCACATAACACATTTTCAAAAAATGTAGATGAATTTTATGCTATTGCGTATTTATATAATATATAATATCGATTTTTTTTTTAGATAAATAGAAACCCGAGATAATGACAGAATAGCTGGATAATATTATACCAGTGACTAGTGGACGTAGTAGTACGATCAGCAGCGGTTGGGTATGCCGAGCAAATACTGTCGAACTATTTTTTTATACACAAATACACAATGTGTGTTGTCGAAATGTGTACCTAATAACAATTAACGATAACATTACGTCATTACTGAACACTGCGACGCCGTCAAAACTCAAAGCCATATCGCAGTCGCACGTATGGAGTGCTAGTTTTACCTCACGTAAGTTTCGTCGTCGTGGTCACTACCTACTCACCACTCGCGATGGTTCACTCATTCACTGTTGTCGCCACTCCGAGAATCGTTGCTCCTATAACGCTGCCGAAAAACTACCGCATGGACACTCGACGAGGTAAATCGCAAACATTTGATATTGTTTTAAGTTTTCAGATAGTATGCTATCTACTTCTAAATAACTGTTTGTGGTTTGTGTCGTAAAAAAACGTGTTCTATACGAATGTGTCTTTCATATTGTCTCTGAAAAAACTCTCAAAGACGTTGGTCGGATTGACTTAACGCATAGACCTATATAAACTAATGAGCAGTGCACGGAGAGAGAAATCACCAGACGGGATTGTTGAGAGTGAAAAGAGAGCTGGTATTGGGCCGTTGTGGAGTACTAAAACATGTTTTTTCTCTCATATAGTCATAATATGCTGATATGTTATGTTTTCTTTCTCGCTCATGTCGTCTGGATTAACCATGCGCAAGGCGGTGTGGGGTGTGCTATCCATTAGATTATAGGTCTATGACTTAACGCCTCTATTCTTCCTGCAATAAATTGCTTTTCGAGCAGGTTTTTTACTCCACTTGCCGTCAAATCACATTTTACTTTTACGTGTCTCCATAACCTCTCAATTGTTTGTTATTGAGCCCCTGCATGTGGATTAATTACCTAGTATGGTTATTAGTTTGGTGGAGACAATTGAACGTATGTGACAATGATTTGAAGTTACTAAAAAATTTTCCTTAAAGTTATAGATTTTTTGGAAAAGACATAATTTCTGTTGTATCTGTTTTCCAAGTAGAACTTTCTAAAGCACTTGTAAAGTTAATGAAAACGGGTAGACCAGGAATTATAAAAAGTCTGCCAAGTGCACTGAAATTCATAAACAATTTTCTTTAACCAATGCTAGAATGTCTAGTCTTCATGAATATAAACGTAATTTGTGTTATTATTATTATTAAACATCAAAATACAATATGATCAACATAAAGTACACTTATGTTGGAAATATTAAGATATAACTAACTGATTATGACTTACATAGGTACAATTCATATATTAAATTCTTACCTCACAACTTCTGACTTTATCTTACCCTGGTCGTCCCTACCAACATTGATTATATAAGTCTATATTTCAAATTTTTCAATGCAATACCTATTGTCTAAGTATTATACTGCACTGATTTGAATATTCAACATTTCAATTACAATAAATAATTAAGAAAATAGGTACACATTCTATATTCTAATTTTAATTCAATATGTAATACTTTACTTACAATAAAAATATACATTTTCTTTAAATAATAATTTTATCATAATGTGAAGTTACAAATGAATGTACCTTAAATATGTTGTAGATTTTCTTGAAAGAAATACATACTAAGTAATTATTAAAAAACAACTTTGTACATACAATTTACAAGCTAGGAACAATGAAAATCATATTATTATATCCATATTATTTATTTTGCTACATATCATGGTCCATGGACCCCTACACATAGTTATAATATTATATTATTATTCATGTAATATTTCCAGGATGATCTGAGTGTAACGACAAGACCGCAGGCAAGCAATAGTTATTATTGATAGAACTATGATGCAATAGTAAAATATAATATACATGGCAACTATATTATATTATATAAGTCCATATTTCAATAACATACATATTGATTAGAACTCTAGACGATGAGTATTGTTGATTACTGCGCTGATTTGAACTAAACTACAATACATTCGTAAGTAAGAAAATAGATACGTATTCTATACCTTTTTTTTTTTTTATTGAACAAAAATGTATATTTACAATATGAATTTACATGTAGTACAATATGTAAATGCGATGTGGGTTGATTAGGGGAAGGGGGAAGTCACCCAATGGTGGCACCTCAAATTTCTATGCATATACTTATTTTAATTCAACTATATTTCTATTAAACAAAAATATAATTAACTCTTTTTTAGATAATACTGTCTTCATGATGTGAAATTACAAATAAATGTTCCAAAACGTTGCTGTAGATATTTTGGAAAAAGCATTCATACTTACTTATTGAAAACCAACTTTGTTCTGTTAGAACTTAGAAATATAATGAAAACGCCAATACGTATTATAAATCTAACATACTTAATTTCCAATTTTAACAGCAGTACTTTGTTGGTCTCTACAACTTCTATACTAAAATTTAGTATTAAGTTTTAATGATGATGAAAAAATGTATCACAATTTATACAATATACTCTATATTGTACCCCTGACCTCTTTCTCTAAGCGCTGTCCATTAGTTGATAAGTCTATGGATTGAGCTATATAACTGGTACCTATATAATAGTACACTTTATTTTCGGTTTTCGAAACCAAACTAACATATGTTTGGTACAGTATGTGAATAATAGTAGATATTATTATCGTTTTACTAACGTATCTTTCACACAAAACTAAAAGAATATCATACATTCATAATAGTTAATAATAATCAAAAAATATAAGTAGTTTTTAAATTATTGGATTGTGCTCCTCTACTGAATTTCCAATTTTAACAGCAGTACTTTGTTGGT
Organism: Acyrthosiphon pisum; assembly: GCF_005508785.2. Lineage (NCBI taxonomy): Eukaryota > Metazoa > Arthropoda > Insecta > Hemiptera > Aphididae > Acyrthosiphon > Acyrthosiphon pisum. Next base: position 117,555,889 of record NC_042493.1, read on the forward strand.
CTCTACAGCTTCTATACTAAAATAATGTAGTAATAAGTTTTAATGATGATGAAAAAATCTATCACAATTTTAAAATATTTTCAAAGGTGTTATGTCAGTAACAGAAATGGATACCATTCAAGCTTCATCTTGTGAAAATAATCTGAAGGAAGTTCTGAAATCCAATGAATGTGAACCAGCACATTTTAAAAATAACTCTCATTCTATCAGAATACTGGAAGACTTACAATCTCTACGCAAGTATGTTGATGTTAATTGTACCTTCATTCAAAATTAATTTCACTAACACATTTTTGTTTTTAGAAATGAAGTTCTATGTGATGCTAGATTTGAAGCAGATGATGGTAAAATTGTTATTGGACATAAAATTTTTTAATAGCGGCTAATCCATATTCAACCATTTTACAATTATTAGTAGATTATATTTATACTGGAGAAATCATGGTCACAAAAGAAAATGTACAGGTATAATTAAAAACTTGATTTGATAATAAATAGACTTAAAATAACATATAATTTTATCTTAATAATTATTGTTGATTTTTAAGTTGCTGTTACTTGCTTCAAATGTCTTACAGCTAGACTTTGTGAACAAATGAAAATGCTCAATGGACAACTCTTTTCTCCCCGCTCTTCACCGTCCCTTCCTACGCATTACACACATGATCCATTCTATACAAACGTATTTCTAATGTCTTTGCTTAATCAATGTAAACTCCTCCATAGTTTATATATTTTATGTTGTTTCTTTTTTACGTTGTGTGTCAACATAACCAAAAAGTAGTTCCTATTATAATTCTGTATTACTACTGTTGTGGTGTGTACTGGAGACGCTCGCTAGTAAAGCAGCTTCCATTATTTCGTTCATATTCATTTTTATATACACGTTATATTTTTTATCATTGTCGTCATCAGTAAGATGACACAATAATCAGTGTAATTTTCTCTGGTTTCGCGGATACTGAGTCTGCTGAT
>NC_042493.1:117557104-117560777 GCF_005508785.2 Acyrthosiphon pisum
ATTGTGTGTTGTGTGAGTGGCCGCCCAGGTCGTCCAGGTGCAATACGCTGTGGATCGGCCAACCACATATAACTCCACCTCAGTCGTTGATGCGTGGACATTCTGGATCGTTCAATGGATATCGGGGCAACCCGAACATACTACTTCCGTAGCATAAGTTAGTTGTAAGATTATATCAAATTGTTGTGAACTCTGTGGTCATTGCACCATACCGATTCGATCAAAGAGTGACCCCCCACCATATACTTAAACTGCATAATCCTATTTCCCATTGTATAACGTGTATCTTTCACTCCCTCGCGTATCGGTGCGTTTCAGTTCCTTCGTGTTCATTGTCGCGTCATTGTTGCCCCCCGTCACATCATTGGGCTGTGTGTTAGATTGCCTATATCTTGAAAATAGGCGTTGTCATACTGTCGCGTTGGAAACGTTAATCGTGCACGCATTTTTGGTTGCCTACCCTTGACGCCTTCAATCTTTTCGGTATATACAATTACTATAAGTTAAATCTATCTAATGATCCTTCACAATTATCGATTACCCTATACAACCTAAATAACACTTTATTTTGTTTAATAAAAATGCAAGGCTCCTGATATATTCTTACAATAGCAGTTTAAAAAAATTAAAAATAGGTACATAGCCACAGTTTTTTTTTTATAAGCATTTAAAATTCAACTTGATAAAATTTAATTATTATTTTGTAGTTAAAAATTTATAAATGTTCAACTTTTATAGCTAAGGGTTGAAAATTTAAAACAAGGTTCCACGTAAATAGGAAAAATGTATAAATTACTTTATTCACAATAATATCATCAAATATACTTAGTTATATCATAGGCTGGCCGTTTTCGCTCAGAATCGTTTTTCTTATACAATGATATTATATCATTGGATTCAAATTTAACACCATCCACAAAAGTGACCTATTTGTAACCTATTGTACAGCAGAGCGACATTCACTTACACACTTTTTTTAAATAGTGTTAATACATATTAAATTTAAAAATTATAACTAATATGGATAGGTAACGGACCAGATACGGAATATAATACAATGAATTCTTAGATTATTTGCATAAAATAAATGTTCCGAAAAACCAATAGACATTTTAAATAAATAGATTTTAAAATATTTCGTTCTGCATTGATTTTTGTTCAATGATATTCTATAATTTACATTTTGCGTTATGTTTAATTTAATGTTATATATTATTATATTTTGATAATCGTCATGTTTTGTTTTGTGGTACCTACCTATTTAACTATTTTTGACTATCGTTTTTCGTTTTAATTACATTTACAAATTTAGCACTTATGATTATAATGTTAAAATAGTATTTTGTATTTATAATAAATGTAATATATTTTTATAATATTATGCATAGGTACCCATGGACGAAACCAAGATTTTATTTCGGAGGGAGCATAAAGTTATAATTTTCATAATAATAATTTTCTTTTTGATTTTGCCATTATATTCAACACATCTTTTGGTGAAACTGATGTTTCCCAATGATCGGATAAAAGAGTCGCCTGTTAAACGGTACTTTCCAATTTTGTTTCGAAGTAGTGTTTTTCCTCTTTTTTGAAGTTGAAAATGATTTTTCAACGTCAGTTGTAGATACTGGTAGGATTGCCAAAATCCACTCGAAATTAAATTTACCGTTGGTTATATGAAAGTAGACAAACATCGACTGACGACAGGCGAGTATCGTATAATATATTTTGCTTTAAATCGTATACGCGATACGATTAGTGTAACAATAAAAGATAAAATTAACGATATAGTCAGTTGATAAAGACAATCATGATTATTATATTACAAATTTATCTTAACATAGGCAGGTACCTACTAATTAGTACTGTGTCATTTCTTATCTACGTGGTTACTATGGAGTTTAGTTTAAATGAGGGTATATGTATATAACAATATATATATACCTACCTTATACCCAGCTATAAGATATAAGAGTACTTATATATATTTAGTTCCACTCGGATTCTAAAAAAATGTCGTCGATGACATAATATTATAAAAGTAATAGTGGAGTGCATTCGACAGGTCGGTTAGGCGTCGTAAAAAATCGCGGAAATTGGTGGACAACTACTACAGTTTTGTAGCGCATTTTCTCAGCTTTCCGTCAATATACAATACTTGTATATTTAAGCTCCCGGAAGGCACCGGAAATTGACGAAAACCACCAAACAGTCTATGAATTTATGTTACATGTTATTAAATCTAACCCATCCATTATAATTACAGCGTTATCCACTGTTACTCGCTTTTTAATTTTTGCATAATGATTTTCTTTTTTCAGGCAAATTGATCAATCGAGTATCTACCTATATGACGATAAAAGAAATCTGCGAAATAATATAATAAATTATCTAATAAGCAATATCACTCAAGTGGGTTATATAGACCTACCCATCCTTAATTAATTGAAGAAATACACATCATTGACATAATATTAATTTTCCCATATTTTATTTAAATATTAGTTATTTTTATTCATATACTATTAATTTATTTTGTGCCTAATAAATTTAATTTTTTTTTTGTAAATATATGTATAATATAGGTATTGTTTTGGTTCCACAGGCCGTTTGTATTGTTAATCAATAAACTATGGCGAGGCCGCGATGTCGTCGGTTCAAACATGAAAAAAAAAGGTATTGTGTTGCATAATATTTATGAATGTTTAATTTTAATTTTTACATGTTAAAATATTTTAATTTGTTGCCATTAGTACATTCACTATTTGTTAAAATGCATTATTAATTATTTTTGTTATCATCTCAATTTGACTCAATATATTATATATTATTTGTATTATACTGGCTGCTCCAATAAAGTATTATTGAAATTAATGTACAAATATTTGATTGTTATACTTATTTGTACCTATACAATATATATATATATATATATATATATATATATATACCTATGTAATATATATATTGGTTTTTTAATTTGTACCAGTTTCATGAATGAAACATAAGTGAAATCAATATTATAGTTTGAGTTATATTCAGTATTTCAGTACATACTAAATATTTCATAAATATTGAAATTTTATAAAATTTTATCAATATAAGCAGACATAGGAACTAATATGAATTATTATGAAATGTTTCAGTTACGTAATGGTTACTAAATGTTAAGTGTTGTAATACAACATTTTGTTTCAGTGTCATATTTCAGAAACATAAATGGGACTATACGATGTTGTTAGGGAATATGGGTTTTCAAGTATAATATTATATAAGAGCGATACCGTTTTCTATATAAACGATTATAATCTTATTTCCATTTGAATATGAGTAGGTAACGATTGTATGTAATATGTAATTATATTATATTATTTGTATTGCCGAAAAATAATCATATGTTTTTAAATTAAATTATAAAAAAATAATTTCTTCTGGAGGAAGGTCGGGCAGCTAGTTATTTATAAATAGCATTATTTAAGTTGAATTAATATTATAAATCACAGCAAAATGGTAAAAATTTTGTATACAAGATCCAAAAAAAAAAAAAAAATTAGCACTTGTAAAACCAATAGATCACTTACTCCGCTCAGAATCTAATAAAAAACATATCTGTAAGACCAAAACATTCAACATTCCACTCAAAACTAAAATCTATAAATGTGTTGTTAAGGGA
>NC_042493.1:117562421-117567604 GCF_005508785.2 Acyrthosiphon pisum
GGGGGGGCATTAGTGCCCCGTACTTGGTATGTTAAAATATGCTCTGTAATAGAACCATCGACGTTTTTATTTTGCGGGGCTGCGTACAACCGGTTATTCATATAATATATTAGACTATACTCTGTTTGAAATCGATTAAAAGCGCGTCAAGCGAAGGAATGCGGGTTTTTAAGGAGCAATAAACAACGCAAAAAAAAAACTTCATTACATTTTTTTTAAATGTTATGTTATTGTAGCTATGGCTAAATTAAATGATTTGGTAAACATCCGATGTACAGGAAATGATTACTTTAAGAGATATTAAAAAAATGTAGAATAGCTGCGTGACGTAATTTATAGCATTGGGCCCGGCTAATCGTAATTGCCTATCTTATACATATAAAAGTTCCTCGCTTCACACGATGATTTGCCAATCAAAACGATTTATTTTTGAAATTTAGTTTACTTATAAATATTATGTGGTTTTATGTCTTTAAGACGATACAAGTGTCAGAATTTCAATATAACGTTTAGTTTTTTAAATATTAATAAATCTTAGAAGTGATATTTTTGTTAAACGGTGCATTATGGCGATTTAAATATAAAATAAAAATTCAAAAATATCTCTTTTAAGATTTTTAATAATTAAAAAACTGAACATTATATTGAAATTCTGATACTTGTATCATATTAAAGACATAAAATCACATATGGAAAATAATATTCAATAATAACATTTTTATGTTGGTAAATCGTTGTGTAAAGCAAGGAACTTTTACATACAATTATATAAATTTAAGATAGGAAAACGTAAAACCTAAACCATTATTATTAGAATTGAACATAATTTCAAATTAAAAAAAAATTAATTTTTTGTGTTCCTTAAACGACCTAGGGTGAGTGTATGCGACGTGCCTCAACTATTGGTGTTCATTTTTGTTATGATATGAAAACGCGAGCGGGCTCGCTTTTATATTAGACGTTGAAAAGGCGTGATCTTCGATAGTCAGTATAAGTCAGTGTCTCATAGTCGGTCAATGAGCTACCCATATTGATTACGCATTTGAACAATTAGTTGCGATATTGATTTGAATTTATAAAATATATGATTACCTACCTTAACATTTTCAATCGAATGCCCTGACGATGGCTGACGTTTGACACCCTCTACAACAAATTATGCCTCTCTACGTGGAGCCGCTAAAAGAAAAAATATGAAGACAGTGATCGCCGTCTTACTATAGAACTGATGATAATTTTAAAGTTACTATATTTTACCTAGTTGTAGACATTATTACAATTAAGAGTTAGATTTAAATTAATGAAAACTATGTGTGTGATGATTTTGATATATTATTATAATAATGCCTGAAATTTATTAATGGTTGACGAGTTGATTGTTAAGTCATCATATGACTGTACCTATTACCAAATATAAAGAATATATCAGTTGGTTCTGACTTCACTCGTCAACTTATTATGATCAAGAGCTATTTCTCTTCCAAATTTCAAACTAACCATTTAAAAAATATGTCAGTTCATGATATACGATAATTACAAGTATGAAGTATGTACCTAGGAGGTAGTTACCATATCCAACAGTCAACTGCATTAAGTAGAAAAAAAATGAATTTCTTGTCCTGAAAAATTGTCTGATTGTCTTAATTTTCTAAACGGAAAATTTATAAATTATCTCATTTGTCCCGATTGAATAATTTATTTATCGAACATATTTGATAAACCATTCAATCATTAACCATTGAGTTTTAAACGCTTATAAAAAAATTGTGACTGTTTTTTTTTGATATTTTTTAATTAAGATATTCTGAACAACTTATGAGAAACTTTGTAATAAATTGTCAACTTTTTATTCAATAATTTTATAATGCATATATCAAAAAAAAATTTTCAATAGACAAGTCTAGAGTACTGACTAGGTTCAATTTGTTACCAAAGGACACACTCAAAGTTTAAAATCAAAGGATTCATTACTCCCTAAAAGATGATAATTTGCACAAAAATAAATAAATAAATAAAAACATACATATTCGAAGACGAAAACATTCAACATTCCACTCGAAACTAAAATCAATAAACATTAATCTATTTAAAAAATATAAAATTATACGGCTCAATGGCATCGGGGTCATTGGTTTTTCGATAACAGAAAGCATAGTAAACATTATAATTTTTGATATAAATCGTATTTGCACAATATAACATAATACACTATGAGTTACTATCGATTCAAATATTGTTTATTATTGCCATTACTTAGGAAAAGAATTTTAAATAATATTCACTATTTAAATTTTATTTCATCGCCAGGTAGTAAATAGACAAGTCTACATGTGAGTGAGTAGTGGCCTTTGACATTTTTCTTCATATTTAACAACTAATTGATCAATATATCATTGTCATGATCTTCACTTCTGGACAACTAAAATGGAAATAAATTTACATTAATATTCAATAGATATTTAGATAAACTATAATATCACTAAAAAAATTTTACCAAATTTACAAGTTCGCAAGTTAAAAATGCTCTAATCGTTGCTTCTTCATGAAATGTAGTCAAAATATAGAGGCCAAACAAAGTAAATTGGGGCTTGGTCCTGCAAGTTTTCTGAATCACGATTGTGAGGCGAACCCAGATATATTGTCACTAGGAAATTACGGTGCTATATTTAATAAGCCGATAAAAAAAATCAGACCTGGCGAAGAAATAACTGTTAACTATGGCCCACGTCATTTCGGACGAAACAACAAAAAAATGTATGTGTCATTCATGTGGCATTAAACACACAGGACATTATCGAGAAAGTCAACAAGGTGCAGGTTACAAAATGTTGAATTCAGACTGCAGTGAAGAAGACTCAGAAACCGTAAATAATTAATTGTATTGTATTGTATTGTATGTACAGGATATTTTATATTTTAAATTTTTATATATTGATACTAATACTGTATTTTATTAGAGATCCATTCTCTAGGTACTACTATACTAGTGTACTACTTAAAAATTAATATTTGAGTTACTAAAATTGTATATATATAAAATGGCATTAAGCCAATAAGTTGATTGCAGTATACAGGTATACAGTATACTTATTAATAATAATAACAATAATAAATGATAATAGTTTTTATCTTTAATCGTGGTAATAACTAAAAATAACGCATTATTTTTTTTTTTTTATACTTTCTGTATAAAATTATTTTATACCATGTGTAGAATACCTCGTATAATACAGTATTATACCACTGTATAATACAAACTCACATCTCTAGCCACGGGAATAGGGATAAAAATAGACAGGTTTTTCTCAACGTTGAATGTGAGTAGGAAGGTCTATATTATAGCTCATTCGCACAATGTAGTAAATGCGAACCTCGAGGAAAACCTGATGGTACGCGAGAATCATTAGAGACGTGGAATAAAAGTTTAACTGTTTGAGAGCGATTACTTAGGTAGGAGGTGATCCATTTAAAAAGTAAACCATTAAGAATTATGGTTAGATTCAACTCTGAAAAGATTTAAACAATATAATTTAAAATTAAAATTGTCAAAATGTAGATTTGGGTACACGAAGTTAAATATTCTATGAAAAATAATTTAAATCACAGGTATCCGTCCTACAGATGAAAGACTTACAGAAATTACACAGTTAAGTTCTATGAATAACATAATTCAATTAAGTACCTACGTAGTTTGTTGGGATTGGCCAATTATTATCTACAAATCCTATACATCTCAAATTTTAGTAAAATCATTTATTCCCCTTAAACTGAGTTAACACTTAACAAAATGGAATTTCTAAACAAAAAAAAAACAGGTAAGTGGGTGTCGCTCTAATGTACAGTAGGATACAAGTGGGTTACTGTGATGGATGGACTTAAATTTCAATTCAATGATATAAAATGATTGTATACGAAAAACGATTTTGATCGAAAACGGTCTGTCAGCCTATAAATTACTAATGTCCGTATGCATTATACATGTCTCAGTGTTTGGAAGGAACGGGTTCCTGGAACGAATTCCTTTTTATAAAAAAAGAACGAGAAAATGAACTAGTTCTTTTTTTAAGGAAAAATAACAAAATTGTTCGTTCCTTTCTAGTTCCAATAATATACATAGATATAAGAATGTAAAAATTGGAAATAAGATATATTTTTTTAATGTGTATAACGTATATTCCTAATTAGTGATTGTTATCGAGTATCGACGTTAAGACAATCTACATACGTTAACCAAAAATTTAATTTTGAAGAAAATCTCAAAATATATAATAGTAAACATATAAAATATGTACCTACTTGTAGTTATATATTATAAATAAAATTAAAAAGTAGGTACCTATGCATAATACGAAAAAAAACCATTAATGAATTAAATAAGAATTTTTATTTTATTTGGAACTAAAAAAGGAACTCGTTGATTTTCCAAAGGAATGACAAAGGAACGAATTCTTTTTTTCATTTAAGGAACAAGGAACAGAACGAATTCCTATTTTTAAAAAAAGAACGAGGAAGGGAACGAATTCCTTTTTATAAGGAACTCGCCAAACACTGACATGTCTTATGTGACACACACATTGACTATATTATATGCATACGGGCAGAAGTATAGTTGATGATATTATTGTGATTATAAAGTAATTTACATCAGTAGGTTAAATTTAATTTTCTAAAAAAAAATACATTTGAAAATATTATACTTTAAAAGTTTCATATGCCCATGGGCCATGAATAATAATATTTTAAAATTACAACAAAATAACTAAAATTGTTATTTTTGGTTTTTATAATATAAAAAGGTGGGTAAGTGGATTTCGCTCTGCTATACAGTAGGTTACAAGTGGGTCACTGTATAATGGATGGTATTAAATTTGAATTCAATGATATAATATCATTGTATAAGAAAAACGATTCTGAGCGGAGACGGTATGTTAGTCTAGGTATAAGACATAATATTATATTAGGTACCTATAATAAATTCCAAATTAATCATATCATAATATTTATTAGGTACTTATAACGCGTTATACGTCAACAAAAAACCGTGGTACTATCATAGATATATTATAGTATACTTTAGAAGTTTCAAGTACCCACGAATAATATAATACAATCACAACAAAATAACTAAAATAGTTATCCTAGGTTTTTAATATGTAATTTCGTCCAAATTTGTACTTAAAATG
>NC_042493.1:117567654-117569323 GCF_005508785.2 Acyrthosiphon pisum
CCTTGAAAAAAACATTATAACATTTAATGAAATATAAACACTCAAGCTACAAGGAAATACCTGAAATTGAAAAAATTTATAATTACAACTACATATATTACATTAAATTCAATAAGAATAATTAATAAAAAAAAATATATAAATATAAATCAAATACTTTTTAAAATGTAAACATTTGTTACACATATATCATAATTTATAACATAATACTTATTATCAATACATAGCCAATATATACAGTTAATATTTCAAATCAGAACAATAACAAGAAATGTGAATTTTCCAATTTATATAATACACCATATTTATAATGACCAATACAATTTATTAAATGATAATACTATATCTTGCTTCATATAGCAATAAAAAAAAATAATAATTATATAAAAAACAAGAAAAAAAAAATGTTGTAAATTTAAATTATGTTTAAATTGTTTTGAAACATATAATCATACAAATCTATATGTCATTCCCTCAAAAATATTATTCTCAATCTTTTTTGTAATGGGTGATTTTACTTTATGATTACTTAAAAACATAGAAAAAAAGGTGGGTAAGTGGATGTCGCTCTGCTGTACAGCAGGTTACAAGTGGGACACTGTATAATGGATAGAATTAAATTTGAATTCAATGATATAATATCACTGTATAAGAAAAACGATTCTGAGCGGAGACGGTATATCAGTCTATGTATTAGACATATATATACTTATCTATGGTATTAAAAAAAATCGACCTATAATAGGTACCTATCATAAATTCCAAATTAATCATATCATAATATCTATTAGGTACTTATAACGCGTTATACATCAACAAAAAACCGTGGTACTATCATAGATATATAATAGTATACTTTAGAAGTTTCAAGTACCCACGAATAATATAATACAATCACAACAAAATAACTAAAATAGTTATCCTAGGTTTTTAATATGTAATTTCGTCCAAATTTGTACTTAAAATGACTATAAAAATAAACTGTGTAAATGTATTTTTTAGATTTTTTGGTAACAGAATTAATTACTTACGTGGAATCTTGTTTTAAATTTTCAATTCTTAGATACAAAAATTGAACATTTTATAAATTTTTAACTACAAAATAATTTTTCAAATTAAAATTTGTTCTTTAAATGCTTATAAAAAAAAATTGTGCCTATGTATTTTTAATATTTTTCAACTGATATTTTAACAATATATCAGGAGCTTTGTATTAAATTTATACACTTTTTGGCCCAACAGATAAAACTTTATTGATATTTATAGAAAAAAAAAACTAAAAAAATTGAAAACTTACAATGTCCGTAAACAGCTCAAAAAGAGTCAAATTATTTTAAAAATTTTATCGTATATATAAAATACTAAATAAACATTCAGTGAAATTTTCAAGTTTCTACAGTCACTCGTTTTTTAATTACAACAAAATAAGAAAATCGTTACGTAAGAAATCGAGTGAATATCAAATGTTGTAAAAATATGAATTTCAAACGCCCATAAAAATTTAATTTGAGATTCTTATAGACATTTTTTTTTTTGGTAAAGGTAAAATATCCTATAACGAATCTTGTATTAAATTTTAAAATCTTAGATTTAAAAAGAATAATTTTTATGAATTTATAACTCGAAATAATTTGCAATTTTCGTGATTTTTCCATATTTTGTCATTTTT
>NC_042493.1:117570250-117578218 GCF_005508785.2 Acyrthosiphon pisum
GAAGTTGAAAATCGTAGCATTATTTCGACTACTTATCGTGTACACAGACACAAAAAAAATAAAAAAAATAAATAAAAAAAAAAATAAATAAAATAAAAAAATAAAAAAATAAAAAAACACACATCATTGTAAAATCAATACATTCATCGTTCCACTCAGAATCTAAAAGCTATAATAATATTATTATATTTAATTCACCTTAGCTTCCTCACCTGAGATATTTTTATACGTAGATAAGACTAAAAGTAGGTATTTTAGTTTTTAAACGTTTGTGTTTATCCGAGAGACTATACAGGATGATTTGTTTAAAATTGAACACTCATTATTTCAAAAAGTGTAATTGTTTTTGAAAATATTTTTTTACATAGTTTCAAGTCGTTTACAAAACCACTTTGTTATTAAAAAATTATAATTTTTAAATATTTTTTATCTTTCTAATTTTTTACAACATACCATTAATATCATCAATTATATCATATCATATATAATATGATATAATATACAACATATAATTTCATATTCCGATACAGAATATTTTTCTAAGTATTTCGATACATAAAAATGTAATTTAGTGCGAGTAGTTATTTATGCGTTTTAAGTATTTAAAGTTTAGATGAGCGGAGTGGAGTGGTACGAATTTACTCCACGAAATGTATGTCCACTACTCCGCTCATCTAAACTTTAAATATTTATATCTCATAAACTAATAGCTTTAAAGTCGATTTTCCATAGTAATTTATAAATATAAATAAATAATAATGACAATATTGTTAATACCTATTATATTTTATATTTTGAACTTTTTGAATAAATTGTTATTATAATATTTGGTTAAAATTTGTATGGGTTAAATAATGAAAACTGACTGTTTACATTTTCCAATCACCAACAAAAGGGCCACTTAAAAGTTCATAATGAAAATGTCTATAATATTTTACGATTTAAAAAAAGAATGAGTGGGTAATTGTGGATGTCGCTCTGTTGTACAGTAGATTACAAGTGGGTCAATGCATAAAGGATTGTATAATGTATTGAACTTGAATTCAATGACATAATATCATTGTATAAGAAAAACGATTCTGAGCGGAGACGGTTTGTCAGTATGGATATTGTTATTATTTATTATATCCTGTATTCCTGTAAGTTGAATTTATATATATAGATAGGTAAGTATTATTATTTTTATTCGTATCTATGGTGATAAGGAAAACGTTAGATATTAAAATCTCATTTTTAGCAGTTTTTCGTAAGTTGCCGGTAATTGTTCCTGTGGCATTGAATAACTATTGAGAAAATCGAAAAATGACATTTCTAAGCTACCATCTTGGTCCAATTTGCTAAAAGATAAGGTACTATAATATGTTGAAATCGAAGCACTCCTTCAATAATATTTGATGATTTAATAAATGTTATATATATATATTATATTAACATAATGGACAATGGTATAATATTATGTAGGTACTATGTATAAAACAATCATTTTTAACTACGTCGACAATTAAAATCAATGTCAGTCCTAAGCCTGTAAGTGGGAAGGGAAATGAGTGTTATACCTATAAACGTATAACTCGTTAAAATGCATGATATTTTTGTTGAAATACCTTTTTTGAGCCCAAGTGAGTGCAGTTTGACCATTACCATTTTAAACCCAAGTGCAGTTCGACTAAAATAAGTGCAATTCGATCTTATTCGATATTTATATATATGAAAACGGACTTATACGCTTAAACGTCGACTCTTCCGGTGAAACCTATGAAACTTTCAGTACGCCGTCGCCCCCGCCGAATAAACAGCTAGCAGGCTGTCTTCGTCCGTCTCGATCCGAACTGAAACTTGAAGGTATATTTCATGAAAATAATTTGAACTTAACGAAATATTTGACATTGTGTTACAACTTACATTATAACATTATATTATACCGTTCAAAAAACGGCGTCCGTCTGTTTTTTTTGCTCACTGAAATTGAAGACCCCGGTGCAATAACCAGATACGTCCATTTTTGAAAATTATTCAAGAAATGAAAAAAACGATCTATAAATTGAAAACTTAACCAAAAATTAAAAACGTAATATTATTTTTTTTGTAAGAATAAGATACATCACTCAAACCCATTTCCAATGGTTTATATTTTATACTCATGATAATATTTATAAAAAACTATGATAATTATATTTTTAATGATTGCAATAACCAGTTACGTCCAATTTTGATTTTGGACGTAACTGGTTATTACAGCCAATAAATTATTATTTTATTGTGGTCAATAAGCACTCTATTATAAAATATTATTATGTATTATTAAATAATAATCATATAATTAATTTTAATGATTAATTGATTTTTATTTGAAATATAGATTTTAATGTATCAAGTTATTTTTTAAATAAAATTTATAAGAATCGTTAATTGTCTCCGATGAATGTCGACGATTGGCTATTGCCATAGATACAAGGTGTATTAATATATCGATTTATTATTTATAACGTTGCATAGATATAAAATATATTACCTAACCTAACCTTCCAATAATATCACTATATAATTAGGTATCGTATTATAATATAAAATAATGAAATGTGAAAATTTTAAGTAATTTTCCTACATGAAACCTTAAAAAATAATCGCAGCGTTCTCTTAGACCCAAAATATTTAACTTTATTTAATTGAGCTTAAAATTATTTAAGTGGTATCTGCTATGCACCTACTTACAAAATATCATATTAAATAACATGAATAATATTCTGTATTTTACTATACCTACCTACCTTCCTACCTACAACCTACTTATATGGATATAGCCTAATCATTGATTTAAAATTTCGAAAAATTATTTTCCTTCAATAATATCGTATATTATATTTATTGTCTATCTCAGTGGTCTCAGTAGATATAGTATAGTGTAATTAAAAATAAAAATAAAAAAACCCACATCATTGTAAAACCAATAAATTCTCTGCTCCACTCAAAAATTATAATTACGTATTGTAACGTGCAGGTCGGGGATGACCCGTTAAATATAAGATATTCAGGGAAGAAATTAGTTCTTTTGAATATATTTTTACCGTAGCTCGGGAGCACGAATGGTATTAGGATCTTAATATTACAAATAAATAACGATTGGTCTAAACTATTATTAATACAAACACATTTATTATTACTTACAATCAGGGTTGTTATGTTTAAGACGTTTTGTTTAAAACACGTTTAAAACATCACAAACAAAACATATTGATTTTGTTCGAAACGTTTAAAACAGACGTTTTAAACATCATTAAAAAACATGTGTTTAAAACAATATTTTTAGTAATTTTTAAGTCAAAATAACCTATGGATTTTTTCTCCTCTGCGGGATACTTTTTTTTAAATGATTTTTTTGTTGAAAATCAACGATTTCAACATTAAAAACGACGGCATCCAAAGCAATAGGGCCAATTGTTGTAGATAAAACTCTATAACTTAAAATAAGCTTTACCACACGCATATTATTTTGATCGCACATTCGCACCACGTCAGCTACAAAATCTACATGAGTATGAATAACAAATAAGTCTAAAAAAAAGGTGTCCTGGTAACTTGTAAGTAAGCCCTAATAATAATAATAACACAATGACTTGATGACTGCTATACCTATAACCTATCTATTGACTATTGACAAACATATAGAACCCCTTAATTATATTTAAAATGTATTATACTTATATTTATACTTATACTTTATACTTTATAGTACCATACATCCATACACATTACTACCGTACCATCACATCACTCATTGCTTCATTATCATTGTCTGTAATAATTAATAATATAAATGTTTTTCTGTTAATTTATCTAGTTTTAGTTTACTCAAATCTGTACTTACATGATGTAAGTTACATCCATCTTATTTAATGACATTAAATTAATGTATAATATACTGTATACTAAATTGTAAGAAGCCGTTCTATGATAATAATCACGAATCACGATGTAGATATCAGTTGAAATGGAATATTGTGTTCAACTTCGATTACTAAAATATCCCACAAAAATCATTACCTAATTTACTATTATCATTTATATGATTTTATTAATGGATTTTTTTACATGTTTAAAACGTGTTTTTTTTTATTTGTTTTTTTTGTTTTTTTTTTAAAAAAACGTGTTTTTTAACAACCCTGTTTTAATTTTAAACATGAAAAAAAAACAATCTTTAAAAAACGTTTAAAACACTGTTTTTTTGTTTTAAACGTTTTATTTGTTTTTTTTTTTAAAAAAAAACGTGTTTTTTAACAACCCTGCTTACAATATTCGAACAAAGTTACCAAAAATGTAGGATTGTACGGATGTTCAGGTGCGCGTGATGGAATCGCGGCGAACTGCCTTTTCCTTACATAGCGATATTGGCCGGAGCCTTACAATCATAAAATATATAAGTGGCACCTAAACCAGAGGGGTTTAATATATTATAGTCAGCACATAATATGCCTATTGTGCATATTATGATGCTTATAAAATAAACGTTATGATGTAACATACATTACAGTATAATAAAATAAATGTTTAAACTACACTGACATAATGACATAATATTGTTCACTTACATTTTATTATGACGAACTGTATTTTTATGGTTCTAACTAGAGGAAATATTTCGCGTGGAGATGAATCAATGTTGGTCGTACTCTGATATTATATTGACTTTATTCTTTTTATTTTTACTCAAATATGGCCTGTAGGTACTTGTTACCAAAATAATTTTTCCGATTCATTTTTATAATATAGGTAGTATTATATTAAAAACAATGAAACTGGAATGTGTACAGAAAATAGAAATTATCTACGTGTACTGCAGTCTCTGTAAAGGATTGAAAAGTAAAGCAAATTGTTTATTGATAAGTTGTTCACGCTCATCATAATATTATGATCCGAAAACGGCAGGCTAGTCCCGTCCCCTTCACAGCTATAGAAATGGACAGATATGATTTATAATAAAACGTATTTACAAATACGTTTATACAAATAGCGATAACGATAACAATTACCTAAGTCGTCGGCGACGAGTAGCTCCAAACAATTTCTCACAAGCATGCAAATGTCGTTTTGTCATTAGATCAAAATATTCAAAGCTAATTTATGGATATAAAGTAGCTTATACAACTGACAAAAATATTAATACTTGCCGTGATTTGATTTAAATAATGTAAAGGTGTTTAAATGCATAAACAAGTTTACTTTGCATCGGTCGGAGCACTTTTTTAATTTTTAGTATATACTTGACGATAATAAACTTTAAAATGTTTGAAATTTGTCAATTTTCAATATTAAATACATATAAAAAATTAAAAAAATATTAAATAATGTATGTTCCGACCGACGCAAAGTAGACTTATTAAACAATTCAAATATTTTTACATTTTTAAAATCGTACAACTATAAGTACCTTAATAATATTGTCAGACGTTATGTCGTTTTGGCGAAAAATTGATAGGGAATGCAACAGCCATAAGGTATTTTCCATAGTATCACAATAATTTTGTACACTTAAGAAACGGGATTTTTTGTAATGTTTGCAGGCAGGTACCGCCTGGCCTGTCAATAAATATATTATCTATTTTAGATCTATCGCATCAAAAGAGTAAAAGGAAAAAATGTACGTAAATCAGTTTTATTCTTCCGGTGGAACAAACCTTTACGAGCGTATAATATTATTGTGTAATGTAAGAGCGGCACATCTCCATCTAGGGAAATGCAGCGCGCGCGTCTTCATCTCCGACCCAAATGTTCAATCCAGAAGACGTATTAAGATTAAATATGATATTTGTGAAAGAGCTCAACAACCAAAATGGAACGAAATAATATGTTAGTAATGGAATCGTTGTTCGTCTCTGAACAAATTGTCATTCACCATAATCCATAGATCATATTATTTTGTACCCTAGGTAACTGATGGATAATATCGCACAATTAAAAAAAAACTAGAAGCATTTTTTAAATATATTTTACATTTTAAAAATTATTAAATAATTAAAGTGTAATACTAATTATGTAAATAAATATAATAATAATTTAAATATTAAGTAAAAATATACATAATAATATAATTATACAATAAGAAAATGTAGGATTTATTAATTTTGCTACTAGATGGCCAAGTCCTGATTAAGGGGGGGCAGGGGGCCATGGCCCCGGGCCCACAACAGATATCAAACAATAATAACCAGTAGGCCGATGGTGGATTGTACCATACCTATTGCAAATTGTTCGGCTGAAAGAGCTTTCTCCAAATTAGTTCGTATAAAAAACAAATATAGACCGAGCAGTTCTCAAGAAAATTTAAATAGTTTTATGGTTTTGTGATTAGAGAGTGATGTTTTGGAGGTAATTAATACAGATGATTAAAGAGTTTGCTTCCCAAAAATCAAGAAAAAATTTCTTGATTTTGGTTATGAGCCCAAAATTATCTTAATCCGGACTTGTAGATGGCGCAGTGGTTCAAAAATGAAAATAGTTGGCCAAATTTCTAATTTTCACAGAAATCTTATAAAATGATCTGTTACGTACAGAATAATTATTATAAAAATAATTCGTATTCGTATACCGACTTAACGGGTATCCACGCGACCTATTTTTTTCTCAAAAACATTTTTTACAGAAAAAACTGTCAATCCACGTAAAAAAAAAGATTTCGATAGTTTTTTTTTTTTGCAAAGAGAAACACTTCTTACAAAGCGCATTTTACTTAAATTTGAGGAATTAAAGCCATTATAATATAAAAAAACTGCATAAATGTAATTCAATCAAATATTGCTTATAAATAAGCCTGTCCAACTTCAAGTGCTCACTAAAACGAAACGCGCAAATACGCGCAACTAATAATGATAGTTTTGTAATCAGTAGATCGTGGTCTAAATGATGGTGTATATATCGCCGTGTAACTTGATGAAAAACATAATTAGATTTGTATGTTTTTAAAAGTGAATAGGTTTATATCGTATTATTTATGATATTGTTCATTTCAATTGCCACATACGGGTTAATAAAAGTCATTATTTCATAATTGAGTCATTAAATACTATCTTAGTATCTTATCCAACGTATATAAATTGATAAATACTTTAAAGTTATTTTATTTTATTTGTTGTTGAAAATTAAACTATATGCGATTAGTGACAAAATATCATAATAATTATGAAAAAAACTATATTTTGTCCACTTCAATTATTATTTTATTGGTATTGCTAATATTATTTTGCAATTCGTTTTGCATAATTATTTACCTTGGTTATTACAGAAAATATTTTTGCTATCTTTATTTGAGTATTTTCAAGTTCAAAATATCGACTTTTGGCCAACTATTTTCATTTTCGAACCACTGTGATGGCGTTGGAATCACAGGGATTTTATTTGATATGTGAATGAATCATTGAATTCAAATATAACACATCCCTTAAAACGACATGATAGAGAACTACAGTACAGCAAATTTTGTATTAATAATAAAGTGATTATGATGGATTATTGAATTATATTTATATATTAATAAGGGTATTAAATTTTATCAATTTCATTTAATTTAGTATATTTTATCGATCAAATATTTTTTGTATTAACTTTTTGAGCCTTAGATATGCATTTCTAATTACAAGATGATATGTACATTTTCGTAATATACCATAAAATAATAGAACACGAATGAATGAAAACGCAAATTGAGGCAGTTAAAAAAAATATAAAGAAACAGAAACATTTAATATATATATATAATAGTAGATATGTTATATTCATATGAGCGCAGTCGGTTTTTTTTACATTCAAAAAATCACCTTAAAATTAGATTATTTTGATATTTTTACATCGAATTTTGATATTTTTACATCAATTTTTGAGTACTTTTTTGTATACAATTTGTATACAATTACATCAATATTTCACATATTTTATATAAAATTACATACATTTTTAATTCACATAAATTACATTCAT
>NC_042493.1:117578268-117579506 GCF_005508785.2 Acyrthosiphon pisum
AATATTTCACATATTTTATATAAAATTACATACATTTTTAATTCACATAAATTACATTCATTTTACAATTCTACAGATTTCAATTACAATTATACATTTTATACATTTTCAATTACAATTATACATTTTCAATTACAGTTATACATCAATTACACACATTTTTCAATACATATATATTTTCCGCCAATCATAAATAAATCGCAAACAAATAACAACCAAAGTATTTTCATTTTCTACAACATAAACATAAGATAGATAAGATATCCCTCTGCCTATATATAAATATAGTAGTTTATTATCATATATTAG
Source organism: Acyrthosiphon pisum (assembly GCF_005508785.2). Lineage (NCBI taxonomy): Eukaryota > Metazoa > Arthropoda > Insecta > Hemiptera > Aphididae > Acyrthosiphon > Acyrthosiphon pisum. The sequence continues at coordinate 117,578,578 of NC_042493.1, forward strand.
AGACCTTTTTTCAAAAAAGTCTGTCATTTCATTTTTCACTTTAGAACAGTGGTAATATTTCGTAATATTAAATTTGTGACGTCAAATAGTACATTCTAGAAGATTTTTTTCTCTAGATTTGTACCCCTGTTTCTATTTTTTAGGATTGAGTATACCTTATTTTTCTATACTATGGCGCAAATTGCACAACATTACGTAATTATTGTGTAATATTACATCATGTTTTTTGAGGCTATAAATATACCCCACAAATGAATTTTGAGTCATTCGTTGGTGTACAGTAGCCGTTTTTAGTCGTCTAAATTGCTATGACAGTGAATTGATGCTGAAAATTTGGACGAATTTTCGACTACAATCAATGAATCACCAACAACAACATCAAACAACATCAAATATGGCGGCCTCAACATCAAAAGCTGCTGAAATTTCAACACATGAATACGTGGATGAAAAATGTAGTACATTTATAAATGTATTAGGTACATCTAGATATTTCATTCCGGCGAGAAGTAGAAATCCGTGGATTACTCCAGGTATTATTGAGTCTATTAAAGTTAGAAATAGTCTATTACGAAACGAATTAAAACGCAAAAAAAAATTATCTAAAACATATAAATCAAAAATAGTACATTTAATTAAAGTTGCAAGAGAAAATTATTTTAAATCTCAAATCAATGTAGTTAATAAAAATAATCCAATAAAACAATGGGAGTTGTTATATTATTTCTTAAAAATTAATAAATATAAAAATGATATCGAAATTGAATGTAATAAATTAAATGACCATTTCGTTAATATTGGTAGTAATTTAGCTTCAAAAATACCTTTTTCTAAAATCAAGTCAGAAAATTATATTAATCCTAATTCTATCTTCTTTGAACCAATTTGTGATGAAGAAATAAAATTAAAAATAAGTTCATTAAAAAATA
>NC_042493.1:117579556-117580398 GCF_005508785.2 Acyrthosiphon pisum
ATATCACTCATTTTTTTAATTACAATTTTAGATAAATGTAATTCTTTTCAAGCGGTTAAGGAATAATAATGTTGAACTACATTTGAAATTTATATAACATGCAAACGGGTGCCCCAGTTTAATCGAACTTTTAGTCTCACTATTACACAAATCAATATTTTTAATTTTTTTGTGGAAAGTCGTGTGATTTTAGAATTAGAAATAGTTTAAATGTTTTCAATAGTTTTCGAATTATATAAAAATAGTCGAAATTACATATATCTTTATTACAGCTACACGTAACTCCTACATCGTCATTTATCGAAGGGAACAAATTCATAATTTTACCAAGTTCGTTTATTTGTAAATTCGTTTTAAATTGATTAGGTAATACTTTATAAATTGGATCTTAAATGTATTGTTCAGAATGCTTGCAGTGATGTGATTTACCTAGAATAGAAATCAAGAATTCAAAATTCAAATGGTGATCATCGGGTATAGCTACCGAATGATATTATTTTTAATAGTTAATATTTTTTTACTTTCTTAATAAATTCACGTGTTTTTTGTAATAATTAATATTACTTTTCCGACAAAGCAAAGCCCACTTCATACATTTTTCTGCAATCGTTTTCGCTTTATAAAGGGGACATTTTAAAGACCTCATAACTTTGTTGGTGCACTTTTCTGTTGATCCTTTAAACAGAAATAATTTTGTTCTATTAGACGTTAATTGTTTTTTAGACAATTTACTCAGCTTTTTTTTTAACATGTTGATCTGTCGATTCATTAGAAATAATTTATTTTGCTCTTTTAAAACTCAAATTGTTTTTTAGACAATTTACTCTGCTTTTTTTTACATG
>NC_042493.1:117583256-117584677 GCF_005508785.2 Acyrthosiphon pisum
CCCCCCCCCCCAAAGTACCAACTAGATTCACTTTCCTATCAGAAAAGGTACTGTTGAAGTGATTAGTGATTATTAGTTAAGTACCTATGCTATTAACTTCTAACGTTTTAAGAATGTATTTTCATTGTACCTAGGTATATATAAATGTTAAATAAATAATAAACATAATTTAATTTAACGCAATTTTTTTTTCATAAAGTATTAGATGGTTAGGTGGGTGATTAGAATAAAATCTTTGCTCCTTGTGTGAAAATAGCTCGCCTCGCCACTGGCTCTGACACCGCCGCCGCGCAAAGTATTATTTTGGACATTCGACCGCGAACAGAGCGCGTATCATCATACTGCCGCCGCCGTATTTAATAAAAATCTCGCCGCCGCTGTTGATCGTGGGTATAGGTAAGATACATATTACCATTGATTATACATAGTTATATACTATGTATAATCAATGATATTACCCCCACCCGTCAATCTTTCGTTGTTAGTATTATCGTGACGCGTAATAATCGCCGCCGTATCGCCGCCGTCGTATTTAAAAACGTCGCGACACCTATAATAAAAACATTACCGCCACTAATTGAAGGGCTCCGTGCAATAACGAGATAACTCCACTTTTATCAATTATTCAGGAGAAGCAAAACAAAATTCTTTGTCTCATTCACCGTTATTGCACGGAGCCCTTCAATTGTAATCGTCGATACGAATGGTCAATCAGGGGCGTCATTTAGGGGGGGGGGGGCAGGGTGTGCAATGGCACCAATAACTTAAAAAATGTTAACAAATGGCCTGCCATTAATACTCCAATGCGCCGTCATAATTAACTTATACATGTTTTCATATATAGGTAATATAAAATATATATATTTTAAGTTTTTGTATATGTACAGTAATGACATTAGCTGGTTGCTTGAACTGCTTATAAGCTTTTAATTCTTTGAATTGCTAGCTATTTAAAAGTTGCATTAGTCGTTATGAGTTTCAATTAAAATTATAAAAGGGAAGGAAAGAATATTTACATAGGTTTGCATAGGTTTCCTACATTTATGTATATATAAATATATATTTTTTTTAATGGCCTGGTGAAATGTCAAAATTGGCCTGCCTAAAAGTTTGCACACCCAAAAAAAAAACTGAAATGACGCCCTGTTTATAATATACTAAAACATACCATTCTAATTTAACATACTTAATCCATTAATTAATATTAGTATACCTTCAACTACACTAATGTTTAAACTTAAAAAAAAAAATGATTGTGAGTAACTATTAAGTTTTGCATTTTTAGACAATTATAGTGTCTGCTCGAGGTTGGGCCCGGGGCCCCCCGAATGTATGTAAGCCTTGGTAATATTTTATTAAATAATTATAGTTAAAACATTTTGCTACTTTTTTTCATCGTTTTCAAAGTATCCTAAAATATA
>NC_042493.1:117587126-117589321 GCF_005508785.2 Acyrthosiphon pisum
TGTCATCGTGTGCACTAAATAAAACTAAGTTTGTCATTTTTGTTTCACCTAAATAATTATCATGGCGAGTTCTGGTGTTCTATTTTGGAACCAATAGAGCAAAAATATAATAATATGACGTACAGATTGTGGTAGTCTTAGCACTATCTAGTGGTATTAATAAATTTAAAAAAGGTGGGTAAGTGGATGTCGCTCTGCTGTACAGTAGGTTAGAAGTGGGTCACTGTATAATGGACAGTATTAAATTTGAATTCAATGATATAATATCACTGTATAAGAAAAACGATTCTGAGCGGGGACGGTATATCAGTCTATGTATTAGACATATTATAATATATACTTATCTATGGTATTAAAAAAAAATTGACCTATAATAGGTACCTATAATAAATTCCAAATTAATCATATCATAATATCTATTAGGTACTTATAAGTTATAACGCGTTATACATCAACAAAAAACCGTGGTAAAATCATAGATATATAATAGTATACTTTAGAAGTTTCAAGTACCCACGAACAGTAGCGTAGCGAATCATGTTTTTCAGAAGCAATTGCTTCTGGTTTCTGGGGGGTGGTGGTGGGCCATAACCTCATAAAGCCAACATGCACGATCAGTCTTTGAACTTAATTTTGGGTGATATCTCACCTCCCTATTTGAGCATATGAGTATCGTACACATCAATTGGAGTAAGGTGTGGAAGGTCATAATAATATGTTGGCTTCCATATGATTTAAAGTTCGCTACGCCACTGCCCACGAATAATATTATACAATCACAACAAAATAACTAAAATAGTTATCCTAGGTTTTTAATATGTAATTTCGTCCAAATTTGTACTTAAAATGACTATAAAAATAAACTGTGTAAATGTATTTTTTAGATTTTTTGGTAACAGAATTATGTAAGCCTTGGGGACCGTGTGCGCGGCACGCTCTGCACACCCGGTTTTCGCGGCACTGCTTATAAGGCTAACCGAAAATATTGATAATACAATTTGTATAATATGTTATATTATAATACGGCGGCGGTGACGATATTACATAATTCGGGTAAAAACAAATTATAATGATATTCTGACCTAACCTTTATGCTTCGACTCGGGCTGGTATGATGGCAGTTGGCTGGAACCTTGACTGGTACACTTGTGACTGGACCACGATGAGGCTCAAGAGTGGTACCTATCTGACAATAGGTGAACGCACTATTTCGTTGGGTTTAGTACTCGAGTTTCGCCGGCGGAGCACGTTCGTTCGAAGTGTATTATGTCGTCGTCACGATCGTAAAAATACGATGGTACAAATACGACTCGCAAAACCTGACCAGCAGTGCCGTGCAGGCGGTGCACATCGCTGGGTTCTGCAGGGGTGAAGGGCCCTTAGCGGATGGACGTCAATATTTTTTTTAATTCGATTCATATATTTCTCATATAGCGAATTGTAAAATCCTGGCCCGTTTTACTTAGAGTTGTTAATCTAAGTATTGGAAAAATTACTAACCCTTGATTTTATTCAAATGTATAAGTCAGATGTGACTTCAGATTTGTAAGTAATATTTATCAGTACTAAATATTGAGAGAAGTCATACTGATGAAATAAATATTGAAAAGATTATTGCTGATTTTGCAAGTGCTAAAGATCGGAAGAAAATGTTTTTTTTTAATACCTAAATATTATAAAATATGTAACGAGTATATTGTTAATTGTTATATAACAAAAGTAATAATTATTTTAGATTCTGAGTGGAACGATGAATGTATTGATTTTACAATGATGTGTGTTTTTTTATTTTTTATTTTTTTATTTTTTTTGTGTCTGTGTACACGATAAGTAGTCGAAATAATGCTACGATTTTCAACTTCAGTATCTTGTTCGATCAGAAAGTGAATATCGTTGGTGCATTGGGGAGGTCAAAATTTAAATTTCCCAGTGGTTTACAAAAGCGCCGGGAAAAACAAAAGAAAAATTAAGGAAAAACGGGAATTTTTACGCAAAATCGATTTTTCACAAAATTGAATTTGGTTTTTGGTGTAACTTTAAAAAAAATTACCGTAGATACATGAAATTTTGACTGAATGTTTATCTTGGCATCTTCTATACACCATAACATTTTCAAAATATTTTGATGTATGTTGAGCTCTTTACGGACATTTTTATTTTCCATTTTTTTTTAGTTTTTTTTCTAAAAATATCAA
>NC_042493.1:117589587-117595247 GCF_005508785.2 Acyrthosiphon pisum
AAATTTAATACAAAGCTCCTGATATATTGTTACAATATCAGTTGAAAAATATTAAAAATACATAGGCACAATTTTTTTTTATAAGCATTTAAAGATCAAATTTTGACAAAATTTATCAAATTTTAATTTGAAAAATTATTTTGTAGTTAAAAATTTATAAAATGTTCAATTTTTGTATCTAAGAATTGAAAATTTAAAACAAGATTCCACGTAAGTAATTAATTCTGTTACCAAAAAATCTAAAAAATACATTTACGCAGTTTATTTTTATAGTCATCTTAAGTACAAATTTGGACGAAATTACATATTAAAAACCTAGGATAACTATTTTAGTTATTTTGTTGTGATTGTATAATATTATTCGTGGGTACTTGTAACTTCTAAAGTATACTATTATATATCTATGATTTTACCACGGTTTGTTGTTGATGTATAACGTGTTATAAGTACCTACCTAATGGATATTGTGATATTCCTGTGTATATTATAGGTCAATTTTTTTTAATACCATAGATATAAGTATATAATAGTCTTATACACGCGTTATAAGTACCTAATAGATATTATGATATGATTAATTTGGAATTTATTATAGGTACCTATTATAGGTCAATTTTTTTTTAATACCATAGATAAGTAGGTACCTATATATATGTCTAATACATAGACTGATATACCGTCTCCGCTCAGAATCGTTTTTCTTATACAGCGATATTATAATATCATTGAATTCAAATTTAATACTGTCCATTATACAGTGACCCACTTCTAACCTACTGTACAGCAGAGCGACATCCACTTACCCACCTTTTTTTTTCTATGAATGTACCAAAATAAAACTTTATTTGTTGGGTTAAAATGAACGAAAATGTAATGCAAGGCTCTTGATATATTGTTACAATAGCGGTTTAAGAATATTAAAAATAAATAGGAACAATTTTTTTTATAAGCATTTAAAGTTAAAATGTTGACAAATTTTAATAATTATTTTGTAGTTAATAATGTATAAAATATTCAACTTTTATAGCTGAGGATTAAAAAACTTTAAAACAATGTTCCACGTAAATAGGTAAATTTATAAATTACTTTATCCACAATAATATCATCAAATATACTTAGTAATATCATAGGCTGACTGACCGTTTTCGCTCAGAATCGTTTTTCTTATACAATGATATTATATCATTGAACTCAAATTTAACACCATCCATTACAGTGACCTACTTGTAACCTACTGTACAGCAGACTGACATCCACTTACCCATTTTTTTTAAATAGTGTTAATACAATATATTAAATATAAAAATTATAACTAATTCGGATTTGTAACGGACCAGATACGAAATATTATAGTATAATCAATTCTTAGATTGTTTGTATGAAATAAATGTTCTAAGGAACCAATAGACCTTTTAAATAAATACCTAGATTTAAAAATATTTTGTTTTGCATTATTTTTTATTCAATGATGTTCTATAAATTACGTTTTGCATCATGTTTCGTTTAATGATATATAATATATATTATTAAAGTATTATGTAACAACCCAGACAGCAATTTTTTGTTTAATAATATTATTATAACATTATGATAACGAATAATATTAGTTTAACGTTATTATAATACTATTATAATTATTATCATTACAAAATGCTGTCTGAGAATAAATGATAAAATTTACGATCTAGTCAGTTAATAAAGGCCAATCATGATTATTATATTACAAAATTTATTTTAACTTAGGTAGGTACCTACTAATTAGTACTATGTCATTTCTTATTAATGTGGTTATTATTGAGTTTAGTTTAAACGATGGTATATGTATATAATATATATTTGTTTAATAATATTATTATAACATTATGATAACGAATAATATTAGTTTAACGTTATTATAATACTATTATAATTATTATCATTACAAAATGCTGTCTGAGAATAAATGATAAAATTTACGATCTAGTCAGTTAATAAAGGCCAATCATGATTATTATATTACAAAATTTATTTTAACTTAGGTAGGTACCTACTAATTAGTACTATGTCATTTCTTATTAATGTGGTTATTATTGAGTTTAGTTTAAACGATGGTATATGTATATAATATATACTAGCTGATCCCGTGCACTTCGTTTCACATTAAATGTATCAACTCTATATGACTCAAACTTTGTTCAAAGTGTATGGTGCTCAAAATTTATCTTAACTTTTCCGTTGCCCGGAATAAAAATTCCGTTTCGTAGCAGTACATTATCAGGTACGCAATCTACCTGCGGTAGATTGCGAACCCCACGCTTTTTGTACCTAAGTGTATGATCTAACTCTAAAGTATCAAAGTTATACCAAGTTTATCGTTTTTACTTAATTCCAACTACGGTGGATTAATATAATTAATTTATAGAAAATCCTATCATAACCTAACCGTACTGAAATCCAATAAATAAAAAAAAACAAATTTAACCCTTTGTAAATTAACCTATCTTCTTCCCAGAGGTCTAATATACCCACAAACATTAATTTATACATATATAATATATATATCTAACTATATAAATACACAGACTATAACTATAAAGCCCATGGCAACCATTTATAAACAAAAATTTCCATCGGAAATCATAAAATTCCCGTTTGAGCACCTCTCAGAGTTGGTCCTCTCCCTTTCTAAATTAGCCTATCTTTTAAGTTGAACTATATTATAAATGGTTACCAAATTTTATCAAAATCCATTCAGTAGTTTCAGAGTCCATTGAGGACAAACATTGTGACACGAGATTTATATATATTAAGATATACTTACCTTATACCCAGCTATATGATATACGAATAACTATATTATATATATTTTTTTTTTAGTTCCATTCAGATTCTAAAAAAATGTCGTCGATGACATTTTGGGGAGGAGGGGGTCCGGAATTCATGGACCCTCCCTGGTTACGTCCCTGTAGGTACCTAATTATAACATATTATAAAAGTTATAGTGGAGCGCATTCGGCCGGTCGGTTAGGCGTCGTAAAAAATTGCGGAAATTAGAAGACAACTACTATAGGTTTGTAGCGCATTTTCTCAGCTTACCGCAAATATACAATACTTGTTTGTTCACTTCCGGTTAGAATTATTAATTATTTATTACAAGTGCCGCAATAGCCGAGTGTGTTGCGTGTGTCAAACACATGGGCCCATGACTCCAGCCTATATAATGGGGCCCCAAGATAAAAATTGAAAAATATATTGTAACATCACAGCATTTTTTGCCTTATTATTATTAAATACAACAAACATACCTGTACCCATATTATCATTCACGAGCATACCTTATTATTATATTGTTATGATTATTGCGCGCTAATGCAGAAATGACCACAGTATTATGTAATAACCATCCCCCGACCCCCACAACCCGCAGTGATCGGTGCCTGCACGTCGTTGCTCACGGCCGCCGATGCCGTCAGCGCCTACGTCGGGTCCCGCGGCGGAGCAAATTGTCAAAAAGCCTGATTATTGTACAAATTTCCTCTAAATACACGGCACTGACCTACCCCACCACGCATCAACACTGAAAAGTTCCGTCGCGGGCCAAGACAGATCGCCGTCATACATACTCAATTTGTTTTTCGCCTTCAACGGCTCTCCACGTCTGGTCGACCGTCGACAGAACCGTCGACGTTCTCTACGCGGCTCTTCATCCACCGGGAAGACACCGTTACCAAACCACGCGACATCGTCAACACTTTAAAAACAATAAACGTCTCCGCCAGTTGTTTGCGACCGTCATTTTTCACCGTCCGACGCCGTTTACGATCTCACGTCTCCAGCACGTCGTCATTTCCGGACGCTTACGACCACACACCACGATGGGCTAAGTCCACCCACGAGGGCCCGGGCGATGGGCCAAGCTGACCCAGTCAACAGCATCACCACACCGTCAACATCACAATGCCGTAACATGTTGTCATTTTTCTCCCCTGGTCCCCCCTTTCAAGCACGCGGGCCACAGATTATGTGGAGCCATCCTTCATATAATCTGTGTGTTTCCAGTGAGGCGTCACAAGACGCGGGTCCCTTTTTTATTATTCTTATTCCATTTCCCCAAATGTAGCACCCCGGCTTCAACGAGTCGCGTATGCATTTTCCCGATAACTCTGTGAGGACACACTGTGAGTAATATGGTGTGTCGCCTCCTGTGGGCCGAGAAAAATGTATAGAAATATTATTATTATGTCCGTTGTAATTGCTATATGTGCCAACTCAGATCATATTATTTTAATGCCAAACCAAAATAACAAATTATTATTATTATCTTGCCGAAATTGTTACTATTATTATATCAAAACTTATTATTTATATTATAACTTATGACTAGGGCTCGGAAGTTGTAGGAATTGCATATTTTTCTGTATGATCACGATTTATAGCAGACCTCGCTAGAAATTTGAAATATACAATCGCGAGTTGAAAAATTAAAAATTGAAAATGCATATTTACATATTTTACCAATTTTAGCTAAAAAAAGTGCATATTTCATTAATTTTATATGCACATTATGCATATTTTATATTTTTCTAAAAAAATTGATATTTTTCTTTCTTTACTTGTATATTTCAACTAATATTGAATAAAAAACTCAAAATTATCAACGAAGGTATTTATTGTCATCGCCATAGTCAATTACGGAGTTAATAACAGTGATATTGTGACACGCATTTAGTCTATCATGCTAGTATTCCGAAATACTTATTTGTAGGGCTCGGAAGTTGTAGGAATTGCATATTGTCCTGTATGATCTAAATTTATAGCAGACCTAGCTAATTAGATAGAAATGGAAATTTGAAGTAGGTATACAATTGCGAGTTAAAAAAATTGAAAATTGAAAATGCACATTTCACCAATTTTAGCTAAACGAGTGCATATTTCAATGATTTTATACGCATATTTTTCGCATATTTAACATTTTTAATGCATATTTTGCAATTTATTCGTGCATATTTGCATGCATATTTTACATTTTTTAGCTCCTACAACTTCCGAGCCCTAATTATGACCATGCAAAATAAACCCACATGATTACTTAAAACACTCATATTATTATTTAACACCTATTTTTCTTTTTTCCCCAAATATATATCTTCCGCATTCACTTGCGGATGCATGTATAAAGCCTATGAGTTCCACCGACTTGGCCCTCGGGTCATCACGCGGTGCGGCTCATAGGTCACGACTAAAGTGTTCCCCTTTGGTCGTGGGTAGCTTTTGGTAGTCTAACAAACTACCAGATTCTTACAATATAAGGAGAAAGAAAATAAAACCATTTTGTTATAATAATGATTAATAAAGATTGAAAATAGATCGATTTTGTTTTCTACACGTCATTATAAAACATCAAAGTTTCTATTTTTCGGCCTGCGTACAATCGTTTTCATAATAGTTTGTTTGCAATTGATTAAAGCGCGTCAAGCGAAGGAATGCGCATTTTTAAGGAGAAAAACAACTTAAAAAAAAAAAAAATGTCATTACATTTTTTTAAAATGATATATTATGGTAGCTATGGCCAAATTAAATGATTCGTTGAAAATCCAATGTAGAATAAATGATTACTTTAAGAGATATTAAAAAATGTAGAATAGCTTCTTGACATATAATTGGGCGTGCCTAATCGTAAT
>NC_042493.1:117595297-117597090 GCF_005508785.2 Acyrthosiphon pisum
AATTTTCAAGCTTTTTATCCAACAAATAAAATTTTATTGATATTTTTAGAAAAAAAACTAAAAAAAAATGGAAAATGAAAATGTCTCTAAACAGTTGAAAATAAATCAAAATATTTTCAAAATTGTATGGTGTATAGAAAATGAAAATATTAACATTCAGTCAAAATTGCATGTGCCTATGGTAATTTGTTTAAGAGTTGCACCAAAAAAGGGTTTTTTTATTGGTCTTAAACTCAGCAAAATGTGTTTATTAAGAAATGAAATGTATGTATATACTCAGGAAAAGGACAGAAAAACAGTAGTTAAATAAATTTTTTTGGACCCCCCCTTCAATAAATCTTGGTTGCGCCACTGTTCCACGTAAATAGGTAAATTTATATAAATTACTTTATTCACAATAATATCATCAAATATACTTAGTAATATCATAGGCTGACTGACCGTTTTCACTCAGAATCGTTTTTCTTATACCTACAATGATATTATATCATTGAATTCAAATTTAACACCATCCATTACAGCGACCTATTTGTAACCTACTGTACAGCTGACTGACATCCACTTACCCACTTTTTTAAAATAGTGTTAATACAATATATTAAATTTAAAAATTATAACTAATGTGGATTGGTAACGGACCAGATACGGAATATAATATAATCAATTCTTAGATTGTTTGCATGAAATAAATGTTCTAAGGAACCAATAGACCTTTTAAATAAATAAATTTTAAAATATTTCGTATTGCATTATTTTTTGTTCAATGATATTCTATAAATTACGTTTTGCATTATGTTTTGTTTAATGATATATATTATTATATTTTTATAATCGCTATGTTTTGCGGCTTTATGGTACCTACCTATCTAATTATTTTTGACTATCGATTTTCGTTATAATGTTTAGTTTTTTAAATATTAAAAATGTTAAGAGTAATATTATAGTTAAACGGCGCGTTATGGTGATTTAAATTTAAAATAAAAATTCAAAAATATCACTTTATAGATTTTTAATATTAAAAAACTAAATATTATATTGAAATTCTGATACTTGTATCGTCTTAAAGATATAAAACCACATATTTATATGTAAAATAATTTTCAATAATACAATTTCTATGTTGGTAAATCGTTGTTTGAAGAGAGGATTTTTTACACCTTTATAATAGGCAATTATGAAGTCAAGCGTCTCTTTTTAATTGATCATAACTTATTGAATAATGTGAGTAAAAACGTATAAAACCTATAGGTATCATTATTCTTAGAATAAAACATTCTTTCAAATTTATTTTTCGTGTTTTGTGCTCCTTCAAGCGGCCTATGCAAATTGTTCTATGTATATCTAAGATTTGAAACTTTCAAAATTACCTTTAAGTATTCCAACATTTAACAAAAAACGCGTCCGTCTCTAATATTGACGTAATGTATTTTTAACGAATCGTAAGTATACACGACTGATGATTGAACGCATATAATACGCTGTGTGCCTGTGTCTACGGTGTACTTTGGGTGTACAAAATATAATAACATACCTATTAAAATGTAACGTGCAATTGTGTTGTATTACAATATAACATTGCGAGGGAGAGACGAACGAACCAATACTATTATTATAATATTTAGGTACACCATTCGCATAATATTATGTACGACGACAGTATAATAATCATAAATAAAAATATATTAAACCGTGCAGTATACGCGATTATTGTAACCGACAAGCCGACATAATATAGTATTATATCATCGGATGTACGACTTAAATGTAAGATACTAAAGTGACGTTACAAATAA
>NC_042493.1:117598133-117611813 GCF_005508785.2 Acyrthosiphon pisum
ATAACCAGTGAAACAGATTTCAAAGAAATGATAACTTTTTTCTCAAACCTTCAGTCAAGGAGAAAGTTTTAAATTTATTTATATACCTATTTAGATTATAACTATTAATAACAAATACAATACTTAATAATAAATAATAAATTATTTACTTAAAACTATTTTCTTTATTTAACATTGGTTTTCCTATATAGAGAAATTATATTATATTTTTTAAATTTTTATGATCATAATTACTATTCATAATATATTTTACAATAATAAATCACACATATGAATATAATATTATAGTGAATATTGTAGGTATATACATTTAATTCGCCAATATTATATTAGTGAGTGTAGCATACTAATATGTTTATGTAGTTGGTTCAATTTTCTGTGGACCAAAATTGTATACAACAAAATAGTTACACCTTACATTTTAAGAAATGGCATTTTTTTTTTTTTGTGGGAGTGTGGTGGTGGGAGGGGGTAGGTGCCAGGGACGGCTGAAATATGTTGCCCCGGGGCACTATAGATATATAAATACGGCACTGATAGTTATTAGGTACTACTACAAAAAAGCCAAAAGCAGCTATCGTGAACTTCGGCGGTAAATTACAATCATGTGGATATGGATGGGCTTATCATATAATTTTTTTTTATTATTTTTAATATAATTTTTCTATTTATAATTGTTGGTTTTGTACTGAACATAAAACTACATCATATTTTAATACGATTTAATGAATTAATTTTAATTTTAAAGGATTAAACCATTTTGGCATTAGCACGTTTTGCATTAAATGTAGTTTAATTGCTATATCAACAACATGGGTAATAACACGTTTTGATGTAAAATGAAAATAACACGTTATGAATTAAATTATGGATATACTACGTTTTGGAAAAAAAATGAAAAGTATGACCTATGATTTAGTACAGGAAATAGCACGTTTTAAAGGAAAGTGGATATAGAACGTTTTGGAAAAAAAATCTATTGGAAATAACACGTTTTGAACAAAAAGTAAAAGTTTAAGCTTAATTTCAGCTGGGAAATAGTACGTTTTGACAAAAAATAACAGTTTTAATCGATTTATCGCCATTTTTTCCATACGATTCGATGTATAACTCGATTTTATTTAAAATGGAGATAACACGTTTTGCATGTAGAGACACCTCAATTGTCTAAAGGAAAAATTTATAAATTATCTCATTCGTCCCGATAGGATAATTTATGGACCGCAAACTTTTCATAAGCCATTCCAATTATTGTTTCGTACACTAACCTCGTTACGGACTTTAAGGTGGCAGTATACTATAGTGTTAACCGTATAGGAAATAAATAGAAATAAAGTGATTATTACAATAAATGAATGTTTGAAAATATCAGACGTAGGCATAGCTACAAGATTATATTAATTATATTATAGTGATACACAACTGCGAGCCGAGGGGGGGGGGACTTATAACTATGTAATTAATAATATAACAATTTTATACGTAATGCCAAAGCATAATGTATTGAATGCAAAAGTCATTCAACGTTACGTCTCCGCGACGTGGGGGGGGGGGGTCTGCAACATGAACTGGTGCGGGTTAGCCTCATTATGACATTGATTGTATATGTGGTAGAAAACGAAACGGCAACAATGATGATTGTTTTACAGTCTAAGCGTCGGCGAACAATACGGCACAACGATAGTATGCAGAAAAGAACAGATTGGGATAGGTACTAAATATTATGTCGTAATGATAAAATAAAATAAAATAAAATATTACGATTTTTTCGTAAGTATGATTGAGTAAATTTCGACCTCCTAGAAAACACAAATCTCGTATCGGTTTTTATTTTTTTAATGAATTCATAAAGGTTATTATTACGAATAAAAACACCGACGCAGTGATACGACGCTACTATCGGTAGTATTATTATCGTTATAATGATATTATATTATATCGTACACGCAAAACTATTTGCGGTGTCGGTACAATAACTGCAGCAAAACGGTGCAATCAAAACAAGGTATAGTTTTCGATTGTATTAAAAAAAAATTAATTCGCGTACCAGTTAAAAAAATTCCTATGATGTTACTGTATGATTTATATTGTACAACGACAATATATGGTTATATTATGCAATAACCGATGTTCAGATCATTCGATTGTATTATAATAATACCGCGATCTGACTTATTACTCTACCTATTACACTCCGCGTAATCCAAAAACGATATCTGCACGGACGACAAACGCTGTTAAAATTTTTTAAATTCAAATGTCGACAACGAAACCATAATACGTAATAATATATTATTGTTGAATTATGCCGAGAGTAAATAAACACATCACATTATATTATTATGATTTATGATAGACATTTTACTTAATTTTTAAGCGTTTGAAATGTATATTTTACCATTTTATTTCTTTTTTATAATTATAATTATCATTATTACTGTGTATTGTGTTTGTGAATAGCTATAATAAGTATACTATATTATTATGTAGATGCGAGGTGCCTCTTACCTTATTTTTCAAAAAAAAAATAGCGCATTTTATGTTTTGAAATATAAATTATTATTATGCGTTTTTAAACTAATATAATATATTTGTACTTTTCGTCGCGTAAGACGTGCTATCGTGTATAATATAACAATTATTATTATTGTTCAGTGTTAGAATATATAGTTACCTTATTATATATATTTTTCTTGTATTAAATTATGATTTAGAGATACCTATTATAAAATAAAAATATTGTTCTATGTTCAGTACAAAACGTTTGTATTATACTTTTGCCTAATATAATATATAGAACATCGATCGATATAATCATATACGCATTTGGCTAAATATCATATTGTTGAGTTTAATTTCAGTAGTTAATGTACATTGCACAAATATTGTTCATAACTTATGAATAATATATAGGTGCAGAATAATAAAATAATAAACTTATGATGACTTGAATTTTATAATTATATGAACGGCAAAAGGCTTAACTAAGTCTGACTTAAATAAATGTATTAAACATTTAAAAAAATAAATGTCAATAGTTATCAAATATTAATATTAATATCATACATTATTGTAAATAATATTTTATTTCATATACTAATATAACATAAGGATAATTTAATACTACTTATATAAATATATCTATCACGATTTCCTGACTTAAATACATTTTGCAAACAATTTTGTTTTCCTTGCCTGATTCGGGCGTTCGGGCCATATGTCATTAAGTTTTCCCAACACCTTTTGCGTAGTTGGTCTACGAATTTCCAACCACCCTCTTCTCTCTTTATTATACCACTCAAAGCGTAATAACACTCAACAACTTGGGGTGTCTTATTATAATTAAATAAGTCTATTACCATCATGGCGTCGTTTATAAAGTCATGCAACACTTATAATCAGGCTTTTGTAATCGTGACCGTAAAATTTGGGTAAAATGACTGAGTGACTCGTTTGAAGTTGGTATACTCTCCATTAATTTTTTTGACGAAGTACCACGCTCGGTATAGAATATATTATATAATATAACATAATAATATCTTCTATACCATGTAAGTACCTACCAAATGAGCATTCAATACATATAGACAGGTCCGCGGAAAACGATAATTTTAAATTCCTCCTATTTTGGGTGTAGTCCAAAATAAAAACATAAGCCCGTGATTTATGGCCTAATAATAGGCTCATTTGGCTTATGCAACGTTCCAATTGTTTTCGAAATAATGAAGGTGTTATTCTTTCTAATAATATTTCCACGCGATTAATTATTATTTTTAATAAAATCTATAGTAGTAATTAATATATAATGATCGGATCAGGGTCGGACAAGATAATCAAAAAAAAAGTACGTATCATAATTTACATAATTTAGTATATTATCTAGATACAAGATACATCGTGGATGTAGAAAAGATAAAATATGCAAGGTACATGATACTTTTGTATTTTCAAATTAATTTTATTAACTATTACATTTTATAATTATTTTACAGACAGTTGACACAGACACAGTTGACCTTTAAATACCGTAACCGTTCACATACCGTTTGCACTATATTACGTTGTATATTTTCTATCAGAAAAATAATTTGTTTCAAGTAAAACACAGGTTATGTGTACTGTAGTAAACAACACTGTATACACTACGGAGTATACACTATAGGTATCCGAGCTCAGTGTAGCGAGAGAGATGGCTTAACGCCGGATCGAGCGGGAGAGAATCGCACAGTCGATTCCGCATGGCGACGTGTCGCCAAACCGTACACACGACTGCATATATTACAGACTATATATTATATATACCATCATTATAACGTGGCGACGCGTCGCCACAGCAGAAATCTGTTTTACGTGCGGCTATAGATGTTTCACATCAAAACCGTAAGGGCGTTGGCCGAACAACAATAACAAAAAAAAAAAAAGTACAATAAAATAATAATGAATATACTAAATTATTGATAATAATGCGGCAACACACAGAAAGTTAAACAAAGAGAATACAATATTATTAATTACATGCAGTGGATGTGATAATTAAAGACGGTCACCGTCGCGCAGATAAGCGTCTACGATATAAATTGCGTGGCGCGAACAATTATTAACCATAGAGTTTAAAACGCTTATAAAAAAATTGTGACTGTTTCTTTTTGATACTTTTCAACTAAAATATTCTTAACAACTTATGAGAAACTTTGTGATAAATTACTTTTTAGTTTTTATTCAATAATTTTATAAAGCATATTTTAAAAAAAAATTTCAAAATAAAACCCCAGGGTACCGACTAGGATCAACTGGTTACCAAATGACACACTCAAAGTTGAAAATCAAAGGATTTATACCGTTCTAAAAGGTGATAATTTGCACAAAAATAAATGATTTAATGGAAAACATAGATATTTGAAGACCAAAACATTTAACATTCCACTAAAAACTAAAATCAATAAACATTAATCTACTTAAAAAATATAAAATTATGCAGCTAAATGGCATCGGAGTCATTGGTTTTTCGATAAAAGAAAGTATAGCAAACAATATAACTTATGGATGTATTGATTTCACAATGATGTGTGTTTTTTTTCATTTTTATTTTGGTGTCTGTCATCACCTTTTAGAACAGTAAAAATGCTTAGATTTTATTTTCTTCAATAGTGTCTTTTCTGATAGAAAAGTGAATCTAGTTGGTACTTTTTTTTTTTTGGGGGGGGGGGGTCAAAAGTGAAAATTTCCCAGTAGTTTTCAAAAGCGCCGTGAAAAAAAAAGAAAAATTAAGGAAAAACGGGAATTTTAACGCAAAATCTGTTTTCGAGAAAAATGATTTTAGTTTTTGATGCAACTCTTAAACAAATGACCATATGTACATGATTTTTCACTGAATTTTCATATTTTCATTTTCTATAGACCATACATTTTTGAATATATTTTGACTCTTTTTGAGCTGTTTAGGGTCATTGTCAGTTTTCTTTTTTTTTAGTTTTTCTTTTTCTATAAATATCAATAAAAATGTATTTGTTGGGTAAAACAGCGTGAAAATTTAATGAAAGGCTCCTGATATATTGTTACAATAGCAGTTGAAAAAATTGAAAAGACATGTGCACAATTTTTTTTATAAACATTTAAATTTCGAATTTTAACAAAACCTTTCATAATCATATTTAATGTTTATTATAACCCTATAGTTGCACCTTTATAAACAATCAAAGAATTAGGTGTCATCTTCTTGGTCGGGTCGGGTCGGATCTGCTACGGAGGTATTGATCTGTGATACACAGTTGCTAAGCAGTTCGTTGACCTTCGATGCTCTATAGACCATCTCCTTCTACAAACCATACATGGGCGACTTTTAAACTGCAGCGCCACGAACATGGTTTACAAAAAATGATGGACTGTTACATCTTTCATAATTATATTTAATATTTTTAGTAACCCTATAGTTGCACTTTCATAAACACTCCAGAATTAGGTGTCAGCTCCTTGGTCGAATGGTGTCTGGCTACGGAGGTGTTGGTTTGCTATACACAGTTGCTGAGAAGTTCGTTGACCTTCGATGCTCTATAGACCATCTCCTTGTACGTAACACGAAATGTGCGACTTTTAAACTGCAACGCACACATCATGTTACGTGGTAAAAAAAAATAATAAAGTAGTTTAACGAGTAGGTAACAAATACGTCTCTCCGAACAGTACCTACAACATACATATTTTAATACGATTCAAAACAATAATATTGTATAATTATAAGCAGTATAATAGTATTAAAATCAATACTTATCAATGCCAATCGGCGGGTGGTGGTCTCGAATGCGGGTATGTCAAGCTGAAGGACGGTGTGGGGTTGGCAAATATACAGTAGGTATATCCATCGTCGTATTCATTGATCGGTGGCAGCGGCAACAGCGATGAGTGATGGCGGCCGAGCAGCGGCGACGGTGTTGCGCAGTATGCGTATAATGTTATATAGTGACGATGACAATAATACAATTTATATAATATACCTATATATGCGTCTAATATTGACTATCGGCGCAAAGGTTCAGCGCACCCCATTTGTTTTCTCTCTCTAACCCACGCCAAATATACATAGCAAACTTACGTTTAGAAAAACCAACACTGTGTTATTACTTTAAATAATATTAGAGTGAATTCACCTATTAACTAACTATTGGCTATTTCATGATAGTTTTCATTTTATGCAAGTTATAAGCGTCTAAATTATTACAATTTCAAAATGATTATAAATGGTATAAAAATTAAAATCCAAAGTAGGGACACAGGTAATGTTCTTAGCTTGAAGTTTGATAATAGGTGAATTCACACTAATATTTAAAGACGTAATAATACAATATGGTTGGTTCTATATAAATTTGCTATATTATTGCGCGTGGGGAAGAGAGAGAAAACAAATGGAGCGCTGACATGCTCTTGCGACAAAGATTAACGGATATTCCAAATAAATGAATTAATATTGTTATAATAATATCTCATAAGCAGTCCTGTAAAGAATACTTTTAAAAAGTTCTTGAGTAAATACTCAAAAACAATTTTTTTTTTTAAGTATTCAAGATACTACTCAAATACTTTTCAAATACTTTTGGTTTTTAAAGTGGATTTCTAATTATCGTATTATAAACATATAGGTAGTAGGTAATCTAATAGTTATCTAATAGTTTTAAAGGGAATATTGTTATTCAATATTCAATAACTTTTTTTAGAAATCTGGTTTTCACAAACGTTTGGGGTTCGGCTAACACAGAAATACAGAATATTAAATAAAACTATTATTCTATTATTGTAGTTGACAATAATATTTTTCCAACCAATTATTTCGGTATAAAATGTTCGAAATAAAAAACCAAAGTATTCAATACCAAAAAGTATTTAATACAAAAAAAAGTATTAAAAAATTAAAAAATTAAAAAAAATACCATTCAAAATACTTCATGCTGAAAGTATTTAAAAAGTATTTGAATACTTTTACTCAAATGCTTTTACTTAAATACTTTACAGGACTGCTCATAAGCATACTCACATCGATTCGACTTCAAACGATCGTACGCGGCGAATGTGGCACGACAAAAATTGGAGTGATGTAAACTTTTACTGAAAGCGTCGAACCAAAACGAAAGGTTTTTGATCGAACACGGCGTACGCTAAAGGCGGAAACACGATAACTTGGGCATGCCCCTCTCGTGGGAAGACGACTGACGAGTGACGAAGCTGTCACCAATAGCCGCGCAACAGCGCGAGGCGATGACTTAGCGGAAAGAGGGTAAAAGTTCTGGATCAATATTCTTCGTCTGATGCACGCTTGCGTGGACGGAATCAGGGACCCTTTTCTTGAAATCGTGATTCGTGATACGCTTTGTCACATGCGATAAAACCTATATCGTCAGAAAATAAACATTTGATATTCTTGAATAATTATGGTATGACTGTAGTCTGAGGTCTAACGAAAATCATTCGACCATTATAGTTGTCCAATGGTAAAAAAGTAGGTGACAAAAAGTAGGTGACAAATATTATTTTACATATTTTGTGCAATTCTCGTTATTCGTTTACAGTTTAAAATTGTAATACCAAATCATACCTAATAACTTGTGCTAATACAACAGTATATTTTATAGCCATTGGACAGTGACTAATTACGATAAAATGGCAATGTTGTTTGATATTGAGGCCACAGTGGCGCAACCAGAAGCTGAAGTTCCCCCCACCACAAAAAAAATTTTATATTAGATTTTTTTACTATCATAGCATATTGTTAATTATTTATATCAGATTTTAGTTCAATATAGCATACTATTTTGTCACAAATATATTGAAATCATTAATGATGATATTTTATTTCTCTTAAAAAACTGACTCGTGCAGTTGTGCATATTATATAGCAGTTCAATATGTTGAACAATATTATAAAACAGATGAAAAATATTATAAAAAATATAAACAAGTACTTAGGGTGTTCTTTATTATATACCTTTTGGATTATCATTAAAGTTATCACTCGTAAGGCTGAGAATCTTTACTTCTTCATATTTATAGAAAGGCTGCTAAATAATGTGAGTGATGTAAACAAATATGTTTCATAGCACCAAAAGGTTACCGGAATTTTAAATTTTATTTTTCATATTTTTTCAAATTTTCAAACTATAATAAATGTATAGCTCTATAATTTTGTTACAAAGATCATATAACTATAAAACTGACTTGTGCAGTTGACAGTTGTGCGTATAGCAGTTCAAGGTGTATATTATGTTGAACAATATTATAAAACAGTTGAAAAATATTAAATTTTGTATCAACGAGTACCAGTGGTGTTCAAAGTTACACAAAAAACACTGGTTTTTTATAATATTATCAATGTTACTCCCTAAATTTCGTTTTTAACTAATTTGTGTTTTATACTCATTTATAAAGTAAACAATTACAAATTCACTGGAAAATACCACACTTCAATAACATAATATTAACACACAGGGTTTTGTGACTATATTGCCTATTATCAGTTATGTATTATTATAAAAATATAAAAATTGAGTTTTTCAATTTATATCGTTTACCACGATAGCACCATTTCAGATAGGTAAATATATCGACCAATGTACTTTTTTCGTTTAAAATATTTTGTAACAATGTTCTCAATAGTTAATCAATTCCATCAGACATCAAAAAGATCGAATATAAAATAAAAAGTATTTTGTCCGAATTTTGCCACCATTTTACAGTAACAAAGATAATTATTGTTTTTATTCAATAGTATTTATGGATTATACACATAGAAAGTTTGCAAAACTGGTGATTAGTCCATTTTTATTTTTAGTTTTAAATAGTTTTAAAGCTGGTTAAATTGTTTACAGATTATTATTACAGTTCAGTTTGTATACATTTTTTATTTAGATTACTGTAGCAAAATGTTGTCCCTATAGTTGTGCTTTGGCTATGCGTCTTAGGCACTCTTCGTAAATTTGTCAAATTTGAAGGTGTATTGGGACAAGGTACTTACTTTCCTTTAAGTCGTTTTTTAAAAAAAAAAAACTCTCATCGCAATTGATTAAGTGTTTTTTTGTTTTAATAGATGCCAAACACGTGGCCTAAAAAAATTAGATGCAAGAAAATTTAATATACGATGTACAAAAATAAATACCAACTAAACATTTGTCAGGAGTAACTAATGAAATATCCAGAAAACACGAAATGAAAACAGCATTCTTCATTTCTTCTTTTTATTATGTGTGTGCTTTTGTAATAAAAAAGAAATACTATATTAATAATAATAGCAATTCATTGACACAAATCATAATAATGATCACAAAAGCATCACGTAGGTGTCTATCTAGAACGTATTATTTTTAACAGTTGTTTTTTTTATTTATTTTATAGAGCTCACTGCATTATATTGTCGTCTGTCGTATCAGTTTGGTTTGCACTCTTCAAATAGAGTATAAAACGACGATCTAGTAAAGCACTGGGGCAGTGTATCGAATCGAACTAGAAAATACTTTCCAATTTTAGAGATCTAAGCATATCCGGTGTGTTAATATACATACTGTAATAGGTCAACTTCCCCAAAACTGGCTTATTGACTTGCCTACTCGTCGACTAAAACGTAGGTATTTCAGAGGCATGTATATTATACATACTAGCTAAGTACCTACACAAATTTGTACCACTAAAATTTCATAAACGATAAGATAAACGTTCTCATTGAATATCTTTGTGGAGTAGTAGTAACGAGAAAATTAAAAAAATGTTATAAATTATAATAGTATTCTCCTGCAACGATACATTGTAAAGTGCGTGCCTGACTACAGAATTTTGGATTGTCTTTTAAAATATACGAGTAAGGCAATGGTAATTTATGGGTTTTTTTTAAGCAACGCGTAAATACACCAACGGGACAACGTCACCAAACGTCTAAAATGCATTTCAAATTTCTAATAAAATACATTTATTTGTCAATTAATTTACAAACAAAAATAAAAACGGGGAGCTTACTAGCTGCTTTATAATAAGTTTCGACTGTACCTCATCGTCAACTGTAATGGTTTTGTTAAATTTGAGTTAAATAATAAATAATTGGATATGAAATACCGGAAACAGTGTCGGTGTGTCAGTCTCTACTTTTAAGGATATTTTTATAATTTATATTATATACTATTAGGGATTTTTTTTTATCTTAAGCTATAAACTATAAACTATCCTCAATATTGAATATTTAAGTATTTTTCTGAGGCCACACACACTTTAAGACTAGTAGGTAAATCGTAAGTATCTAGGTACAACTCAGAATTTAAAATGATTTATGTACGGTATAAATCTGCACAAATTGCATATATATGCAGGGAATTACTGACATTATATTAAGTAAACAAACAGTTTTTGGTACGATATACGTAGTACACTAAATACAAAAAGACAATTATGTTTGGTATCATATTACAACTTATTACCACCGTCAGAGGTAGGGGCTGAATGACGCAGGTGCAGGGGACCCTACTTTAATCCCTGCATCTAGGACAGTTGGTTGAAAACATTTCAACAAAGGATATTAAACAACACAAGTTGTCAACAACACTTTTTGTCAAAGTAAATACTTTTTATCAATAATACAAATATAGGAGTACATTTTATACCAACAAAATTTCAAATGTGATTGCTATTCATTGCATCAACATTAATTTATATTAAATTAAGTCATAAAAAAAGAAAGTTTGTCTTGATTAAAATAATTTTTGTATAAAAGTACACATTTTAAATTAATATAAGTACCTATATCGTGGAACTTTGTTTATCGCTGGTTTCGTTATATTATAATTTATATTATAATATTTGTATTTGTATTGTTATTGTCATAATTGTGTACCATTTAAAATAATTGGCAAGGTATCATAGTTATTGACTAAAATCTAACAAAAAAAAGAATCAATATAGGCAGTATCATTATTTTTTACATTAATCATATTATATTTGCATATTATATAATTGCCTAAATATAATAACAATGTTAAAAATGTATAATATCATCATGGCTTAGGCGTATATCGATTGCGCCGAAATTACCTTTTTACCTGTAAAAAATCTATCGATTGCGCCGCGTTTCAACTATGCCGAACTTTTTTACATATTGGTTCCGCTGGCCTGGATATTTGGTTTGCCATTATTATATATATAAGAATAAGTGTAAGCTTTATAAAGATTTTATGTCAGTCGTTCTTGATGGCGCGAGGTCTTCGTAAGCATGTCAAATTTGAGAGGGATTAGGACGAGGCACTTTCATTTAGGTCGTTTTTTAAAAATAAAAACTCTCATCGGCATTGATTAAGTGTTTTTTTTGTTTTCATAGAAGCAGTTTGTGTATTAAACATGTTTTTATAGAATTATTTTCCCTATTAAATATTAAAAAATAAACAAGTGGTTAGTAGTTTTATCAAAAATCAAGACAATTATATTTCATTAACAAATAATTGTGTGCATAAAAAACACAGCTATTGCCTAAATTATATTATTATTTCAATTCTGAATAGTAAGGACGTGTGTGAGATAAAACGATACAAAGATTATTGCGTGTTAAAAAAAACAATTGACTAATAAAAATTATTTTAATTTTCATTGATGGAACTTAAATTATTTATGCATGACAAATTTACAATATAATATTATTATATTGTATTTATATTTTACTCGCCTTTCAATGTGTTTCGTGTAAAATGATTTAAGCCTCTAATAGAATTAATTTAAATCTCCACCAATAATCTTCCAAAAATAACAATTTTGAATGAACAAAAACCACCTATACTATCTATAATACTGCAACATCATATTTTACAATACCTATAAAAATCGTATGATTTTCCCACTTTCATAACTATAATGCTAATCCAATTATAGGCAATAAAGAGCACACTATATAGGTACTTATTGAAATTGTGTGCAATATTTTTCATTTGTTTTAAAATTTGTTTGATGGGTCTACCATTAATTACGCTATTTAGTGATATTGTGCACAAGTCAATTGTATAGGTCCATAATCTTATTGTAACGAAATTAACGTGTCCATGGGAATATCTCGTAAATTTTACAATAATTAATGAGCCACAGTCTTATCTGTTATTGCTTTATGTGGATATAAAAATATGCAAATAGTAATTAAAGGGTGTCTACATTTTTTCAACACATTTTTTCAAGTTTTTAATTAGTATGATAAAATGTGTAGTAAAAATAACTCAATTTTGTACCGATATATCTAACTGCCTACCTTTTGCAAAACAACAGCTAACGCACAAACGAGTATGATTGATTAATGGAGAACTACGACCAAAGTCCTAGGTGGAAGGTCTTTACTACACATAGGGTTTTTACTTATCAGTAAAATAATAAAGCTCCGTGTTAGATCGTCACTATAATTGTCTATGTATAGGTGGTGAAATAATTGAAACACTATTGAATAATTTAATAATGACAAGAGTTCTCGCAAATGTTATAGACTTATATAGTGACGGTCAATGGTTACGGAGCTTTGTTACTTTAATAATAAGCAAGTAAATATTATGTACTATAATTATTGATATAGGTATACACAGACCTTGAACTGATTTTTAGGAGTTTAAAATCAATAAAGTATATGCATAGAATTGACAGTTGTACCTATATATTTTAAATATTAAATATTTAAATCTATAAAAATATTTACGTAAAATTGTAAAAGTTAGAATATGACGTCAGCTGTACGAACAGCTTGCGTGCACGACACTCAGTGCAATCAAAATCATAAATAATATATAAACTATTCCTCATGATAATACGATTGAAATTCAAATCTCACGCCCGTTAACGTTACAGTTACTAGAATATCGACTAAATTTTTCAAAACAAAATTAACGCCATGGTTATTAACCAAAAATAAAAAATGAATAATACCTGCTACCCATCTCTTCCCTAATTCACATCAGTCGGTGAACGGTTATTATTCCGATTTTTGGTGAACACATATGTGTAGTTGTTGCTGAAGATTATCATTAATAACACTCATTATTAGTACTCATTGATACTATATTATGTAATATTTTTCATCTGTTTTATAATATTGTTCAACATATACACAATACACTGCTAATTGCTATACGCACAACGGTCAACATCACAGGTCAGTTTTATAGTAACACGATCTTTATAACAATATTATAG
>NC_042493.1:117611972-117630655 GCF_005508785.2 Acyrthosiphon pisum
TTATCGTGAATATAATTGTCGCTAGGATAATTGGTCGTCAAACGAACAATTTAGTTTTTTAATTATTTTATTATACTCATTACATAGTTAATATTTAATATATATATATACACATCCGAGTTTTATGTTTATTATTTTAGATGATTCAAATACTCTTATTTATTTTTAAATAACATACATTAAACCCAACTAACAATGGGATTAACAGATATAATAATCTTAAATACTATTATATGATGTACACACGAGATGATTGAAATAGCGTGGCAATAACTTAGATAAGCTTATACGATCGTTATCGATTTATCGTCATCTATACTCCGATGGTCGTACCAATTTGTCATTACATACTTGCATTTGTTAGTCCATGCTAGTACGTTATTGTGTGTGTTTACTGTTTTTTTATTTTATAATAATGGAGTTCATAAAGAGTGAAAAAGGCTCAAAAAGGAGGAGAGCCTTATCAAGTTACAGACAGAACAACTAATTGCAGGAATGACGATGGGTGTTAAACGGAAGTACAAAGACCATGCAGAAAAAATTATAAAAATATGTGACGACTATCATACTAGGAGTAAATTAGACTTTTTAAAAGGAATAGCCCATAATCTTCAACTCCAACTTTAAATAAATTAAAATGTATAATTATTAATATTATTATTATTATTTTATTTTTATTATTATTATTATTTATTTATTTATTATAATTTTAAATTTAATTAACTGTGAGAAATTTTAAAAGCATAAAACTCAGAAATATACCTAATATTATAATAAAATAATTAAAAAACTAAAATTGTTTTGACGATCAATTATCCTAGCGACCAATTATATCCGCGATCAATTCACCGGCGATCAATTGTTCGCGACCAATTCACCGGATACCGAACACGTCGATATTTTATGTAATATTTTTCATCTGTTTTATAATACTGTTTAACATATTGAACTGCTATATAATATGCACAAGTCAGTTTTATAGGAAAATGATCTTTGAAACGAAATTAGATTTATTATAATTGAAAAATTTGCGAGATATTCCCATGGACATGTGCACGTTAATATCGTTACAATAAGATTATGGATCTACACAATTGACTTGTCCACAATAGCACTAAATAGCGTAGTTCATGGTAGACCCATCAAACAATATTTTAAAACAAATGAAAAATATTGCACACAATTTCAATGAGTACCTATAGCGTGCTCTTTATTGCCTATAATTGGATTAGTATTACAAACACAAACGGTGTTGACAGCTCGACATCGCGTTAACGCGGTGTACAGTAACTTTAATATTATTAAAATAATAAAACAATCCGTTACAGTAAAACATGTTTTTTCTCTCATATAGTCATACCTATAATATGCTGATATGTTATGTTTTCTTTCTCGCTTATGTTGTCTGGATTAACCATTCGCAGGACGGTGTGGGATGTGCTGTCTATTAGATTATAGTTCTATGACTTAACACCTCTATTCTTCCTGAAATAAATTGCCTTTCGAGTAGGTTTTTTACTCCATTTGCCATCAACGTTTTATACTTATAGGTACGTGTCTCTATAAATTCTCAATTGTCTGTGTTTGAGCCCGTGCATGTGGCTTAATAAAGTTTTTACCTAGTATGATTATAATTTTGGTGGAGACAATTGTACATAATATGTGACAATGATGTGAAGTTACAGATAAATGTTCCTTAAAGTTATAGATTTTTAGGAAAAGACATAATTCTTGTTCCATCTGTTTCCCAAATTTCACTTTCGACTTTCTGAGAAAACGGGTAGACCAAGAATTATAAAAAGTCTGCCAATTGTACTGAAATTCATAAACTTTTTTTTTACCAATGCTAGAATGTCTAGTCTTCAAGAGTATAAAAGTAATTTGTGTTATTATAATAATTATTAAACAACGAAATACAATATGATCAACATGGAGTACACTTTCGTTGAAAAATTAAGATATAACTAACTGATTATGACTTACATTGGTACAATTCCTATATTAAATTCTTACCTCACAACTTCTGACTTTATCTTAACCTGTTCGTCCCTACCAACATCTATTATATAAGTCTATATTTCAATTTTTCAATGCAATACCTATTTTCTAAGTATTATACTGCACTGATTTGAATATTCAACATTTCATTTACAATAAATAAGTAAGAAAATAGGTACATGTTCTATATTCTTATTTTAATTCAATACGTAATACTTTACTTACAATAAAAATATACCTTTTCTTTAAATAATAATATTTTTATCATAATGTGAAGTTATAAATTAATGTACCTTAAATATTTTGTAGTTTTTTCTGGAAAGACATACTTCGGTACTTATTAAAAAACAACTTTGTACATACAGTTTACAAGCTAGGAACAATGAAAATCATATTATTGACCATACTCCGCCCTTACACATAGTTATAATATATTATTAGTCATGTAATATTTTCAGGATGATCTGAGTGTAACGACTAGACCGCAGGAAAGCAATAGTTATTATTAATAGAACTATGACGCAATAGTAAAATATAACATACTTGGCAACTATATTGTATTATATAGGTCCATATTTCAATAACATACACATTGATTAGAATCAATCGTTGTTTCTCTAGGCGTTCAGTATTGTTGATTACTGCGCTGATTTGAATCAAACTACAATACATTCCTAAGTAATAAAATAGATATGTATTCTATACTTTTTTTTTTTTTTTACTGAACAAAAATTTATATTTACAATATGAATTTACATGTAGTACAATATGTAAATGCGATGTGGGTTGATTAGCGGGAGGGGGAAGTCACCCAATGGTGGCACCCCGAATTTCTATACCTATACTTATTTTAATTCTATCATATTTTAATAACGACAAAAATATAATTAACTCTTTTTTAGATAATACTGTTTTCATGATGTGAAATTACAAATAAATGTTCCAAAAAGTTGCTGTAGATATTTTGGAAAAGGCATTCATACTTACTCATTGAAAAACAACTTTGTTCTGTTTGAACTTAGATATATAATGAAAACGCCACTACCTATTATAAATCCAATATACTTCATTTTCAATTTTAACAGCAGTACTTTGTTGGTCTCTACAGCTTCTATACTAAAATGTAGTATTAAGTTTAATGATGATGAAAAAATGTATCACAATTTTAAAATATATTCAAAGGTGTTATGTCTTAGAGTATTAAAAAATGTATAGAAAGGTTTTAAAAGTATAAAAAGTACTTTGTCGTTTTCACTAAGTTTTTTGGCATTTAACATTCTTTATCTTCAATCTATAATAAATAATAATGTATTAGTTCACATTAAGAAAAAGTGAAAACTAAGATTGAATAAATATATAATATGTTACATACAGGGGCGTCATATCAATTTTTTTTGTGGGTGCCAAAACGTTTGCAGGCTATTCAAATCATTACCACGCTACATAGTTTTGTCAAGTGGTGACAAAAACTGTTAATCTATTTTGTACCTAATAAATATATTTATTTATTTAATTTTTTTTTTATTTTTTTGTTTTAATATAGGTATTGTGTTGATTCCACAGGGCGTTTGTATTGTTTATCAATAAACGATGGCGCCGCCGCGGAAGAATGCGAAAGCAGATCCCGCGTCGTAGTCGGTTCAAACATGGAAAAAAAAAAGTATTGTGTTGGATAATATTTATGAATGTTTAATTTTAATTTTTACATGTTAAAATATTTTAATTTTTTGCCATTACTACATTAATTGTTTGTAAATTATTAATTATTTTTGTTATCATATCAATTTGACTCAATATATTGTATATTTGTATTATACTGACTGCTCCAAGAAAGTATTAATGAAATGTAATATACAAATATTTGATTGTTATACTTATTTGTACCTATACAATATATAATTTATATATATAAATAACATATAACAATCTTATAAATCTCTATTATAAATCTCGGAACTCCAAAATGATTACTTTTCAGGAACAACAAAAAACATTTAATTAACTTAATATTGAAAAAAATAAAAATAATATTATAATTGTAACGTTATTATTAAAAATAATATTTTACCACAAGTTATGCAGACATGCAGTTATGGTCGTTATGGAGATACGACAATATTTCTCTTAGTAGGAGATTCCATGGAATTAAGTTAATTTCGTCGAAACTTTAATAGCAAGTTCATGGAAGAGAAACTGTCTTATCGGAGTGAGAGTGGTTTTAAACGATGTGTTTTTTTTTTAAAAAAGAAAAATATAATAATCTCAAAATCGTAATTTTGGAGTTACGAGATTTACGAATTAAGCCGACGATAAGTGAAATCAATATAGTTTCAGTTATATTCAGTATAAATATTTCATAAATATTGAAATTTTATCAAAAAAAAAGTTTTAAATATTAACACTATTATAAACCAATAGATCCTTTGCTCTGCTTAGAATCTAAAAACAGACATTTTTGGACACAAATTTAATCGTTATTGCATAAATTTATATCATGTCCAGTCTTGCACTAAAAATAAAAGTCGCGGTTACCGGCGAACCTACCGCCCGACCGCTCTCTACCACTCAGTCGTGTCCGACCAACGGTAACCGTCATTTATTTTGTGGTAAAATTATCATATTTTCTCGTCTACAATTATCATACACATTCAAATCATACCATTATACCAACGAAATCATCCCGGAGCATGGACCAACATATTCAGTATCCGATGGCTTCGTGAGTCAGCTGTTAGCCATCTATTATATATTATTGTTTACTGTATATCATATCTTTATTGTTATTTCGGCTGTCAGCCATTTATATTATTGTCATATTACTATTTAATATTTATATATAAACATTATTCCCCTACTGGTCGCGACTACCCCTAATAAGTGTGTACAATATAATTTGTTTTGTATGCAATATATTTAAATACGAATAGTTCAAAATAATACACATTGTACTTAGTCAACCCTTATGTCCGATAACTTAACAACGCCGAGCAACTCCCGCGATCTGTGATCAACGGCTGCTTACGTTACAGACATATTCGTAAGACCAAAACATTCAACATTCATTTCCACTCAAAACTAAAGTCAATAAATGTGTTGTTAGGGAAGACGGACTTTCAAGTATATTATATAAGCGCGATACCGATTTCTATATAAACGGTTATAATACTATTTTCATTTGAATATAAGTAGGTAACGATTGTATGGTACCTACCCAGAGCATCAAAACGTTATTTATAACAAGTGCTGCAATAGATGGGTGTGTTGCGTGTGTCACACACGCGGGCCCACGACCCCAGCCTATATAATGGGGCCCAACGATAAAAATTGAAAAATATATAAGGAGAAATAAAATAAGACCATTTTGTTATAATAATGATTAATAAATATTGAACAATAGATCGATTTTGTTTTATACACGTCTTTATAGAACATTGACGTTTCTATTTTGCCGCCTGCGTATAACCGTTATTCATAATATTTTGTTTGCAATTGATTAAAGCGCGTCAAGCGAAAGAATGCGGATTTTTAAGGAGCAAACCACTCAAAAAAAAAAAATTTCATTACATTTTTTTAAAATGTTATATTATTGTAGCTATGGCTAAATTTATTAAATGATTTGGTGAAAATCCGATGTAAAAGAAATGATTACTTAAGTGATATTGATAAATGTAGAATAGCTGAGTGACATCATTGAGCCCGGCTAATCGTAATTATAAATTATCTTATACATATAAAAGTTCCTCGCTTTACAGGATGACTTACCTCCCAATCAAAAAAAATTTTATTTTTGAAATTTAGATTACTTATAAGTATGTGGTTTTATGTCTTTAAGACTATACAAGTATCAGAATTTCAATATGACGTTTAGTTTTTTAAATATTAATAAATCTTAAAAGTGATATTTTTGTTAAACAGCGCGTTATGGCGATTTAAATATAAAATAAAAATTCAAAAATATCTCTTTTAAGATTTTTAATATTTAAAAAAACTAAAGATTTTATTGAAATTTTGATACTTGCATCGTCTTAGAGACTTAAAATCACATATTTATATGTAAAATAATATTCAATAATAATAGTTTCATGTTGGTAAATCGTTGTGTGAAGCGAGGAACATTTACACCTTTAAGATAGGCAATTACGATGAGCCGTGCCCAATGAAGTCACACGTCTTTTTTTAATTGCTCAGAACTTATTGAATAATGTGAGTAAAAACGTAAAACCATTATTCTTAGAATTGAACATTATTTCAAATTAAAAAAAAATAATTTGTTGTGCTCCTTTAAGCGGCCTAGGGTGAGTGTATGCGACGTGCCTCAACTATTGGTGTCCATTTTTGTTTCGAGAAGAAAACGCGATCGGGCTCGCTTTTATATTGGACGTTGAAAAGGCGGGATCTTCGATAGTCAATATAAGTCAGTGTCTTATAGTCAGTCAATGAGCTACCCATATTGTTTACGTATGTGGAAAATTAGTTGCGATATTGATTTGAATTTATAAAATAAATGATTACTTATTTGGCTAACATTTTTAATCGAATGCCCTGACGACGGGTGACGTTTGACACCGGCCCTCTACAATAAATTATGCCTCTCAACGTGAAGCAGCTAAAAGAAAAAAAAATATGAAAACAGTGATCGCCAGCTTACTATAGAATCATAGGTGCAAATAGGGGAGGAGTGGGGGCTTTAGGGGCTAAGCCCCCCCCCAAAAAAAAAAATGTCCATAGCCCTTGTTCGACCGAAAACAATAATATCACTATCATCGACAACCTGACCGGTAAACGATACATAGGATATAATAATACTTTTTATTGAATTGCAGTGCACGTCAACAACTCTTTTTTTGTCGTTCAAATGTGCCACGCACTTACAGAAAAAAAAATCCACTTACTGATATTTTTTACTGAAATAATCATCGTAAATTGTTCGATGACGGTTTGGTCTAAAAATTCTAAGCTTTTGACTTTTCTGGTGCGCCACGTTTTGTGCACTTGTGTCTCTTAACCGAAGACAATTTTAACACAACAAACTAATTAAAATTCTGAAGAGAGCGGTGGTCGACGCGGCTGGGTCTGACGTACGACCCCTTAAACATAAAAATATTTGCGTCACCGTCCGGAGGCCTCCATTCTTAATGAATAAGACGCCAACCCCATTTCCCGCATACAATTATGAATAAAATTTTAATTGAGTTTGGGCGTTGAGTTTCGTAAAGTAGATACATTTACCATTATGCATCGATGAACGCTGCAGTACACCAAATACAAACCGAAACACGATTACTCGTTAAAATATAATAATATATTAATATATTAATTTACCTATATTAATAAATATATTAATTTACCTATACGCGGATATAGGTACATATATAGGTATATAGGTATCAATAATAATGGATTTAACGCCATCTTCGCCATCCGATCAGAACATATCGTGTGCGTATTCGCTGGCCAGAATAATAAAAACAACTATCGGCACCGCCGTCGTCAGGAAAATATTTGTATTTTTCGACAACAGTCTATGACGAATTTCTAGTTTTGCGTTCATAACATTTTACAATTCCGAGTAGCAAAAACGTACAGTTTTCCATCGTGCAACGAGAGTACGATGATGAGATCCTCAGGAATTATTTCAACGTTTCAGTGATGGACGTAGTAGCAACTCTCATGACAAAAATTGAACTCCTATACTCTACAGAAACCGAAACCGGAGTCATAGACGACGGAGAGAAGGAGTTAGATGGAGCTGATTTGATTGACTACGTCGTGTCTATGGTCAGCGGGGCCGTCATCGGCCAAGATGAAGAGAGTTCGGAAGTGCAGTCCTGCGGACAGTCCGAACCGCAGCGTGGACGGGCTGCACTTCTGGACCTCGGCGACCATGTGAACACCGGAAACGAAGAGATGGATTGCACCGGAATGCAACCGGCCGAGGCCGACGACAGAACGTTGGCGAAGAGCGGGAAAACCGGATGTCTGGACTGTACAGTGTCTATTTTTCCGGTGGTCATGCGCCTGTCACATCCGCGCTGTGGATGCACGTGGCGCAGCTACGTGTCCACGGCCTGGGTAGGCATAAAACAGGCCAGACGCCTGTTTTGCTGCTGCGGCCACCGATGGGAATAACGGCCAGCAGAATCCCGTCCCCGCACTTCGTGGTATCCAAGTACCTAGGAGGTAGTATCGGGTCTAGTACCGGATAGTATTGGGTCACTATACCAATTGTGCCTCTTTTATTTTACGGTTAGTGTACCAATTGCGCTTGTATTCAAATTTACCTGGCGACTACCTTCAGATTTAGAAGTATGGTTTTTCGCTTTAATTACATCAACTTTAACGTAAACACATTAAAATACTTGAAAATTAAAAATATAATAATTTATATTATATTAATTTTTTTTATTATATTAAAATATTTTAGAATGTCATCAAATTTAAAAGCAACAATTCTCTGCACAGTAGACGAAATTTATCTCAGAAAATATTTGGATCCTTTACTTGGATTCACAACAAATAAATCAGGAGTTACGCCAGTGGCCATCTGTACCGTGCGTGACAAGAAAATGTTAGGATTCCAACAAGATAAATATGAACAAATGCTTGGGCTGAGTTCTAGTTATAGATACCCGAAGGATGAAGATTTTGGCGTGAAAGTGGTGGCTAAAAAAATCATTAACATGGATAACCAAATAACAGAATTATACGGGTCAATGACACCTGTCAAAGATGATTTTTTTTTGGTCAAATATGAGAATATTCAGTTTTGAAGTCAAAATATACAGGCCAAACAAAATTGTGACTTGGTCCTGCAAGTTTCCTGAATCACGATTGTGAGGCCAACACAGATATATTGTCACTAGGAAATGATGGTACTATTGTTAAAAAGCCAATAAAAAAATCAAACCTGGCGAAGAAATAACTGTCAACTATGGCCCACATTATTTCGGACGAAATAACGAAGAATGTATGTGTCATTCATGTGAAATTAAACACAGAGGACATTATCGAGAAAGTCAACAAAGTGCAGGTTGCATAATGTTGAATTCAGACTGCAGTGAAAAAGACTCGGAAACCGTACCCAGAGAAGATGTATTTACGTGTAACACGTGTGGTCAAATTTATTTGTACAAATGTTGGCTAGGAAGACACATTGCTTCACACATGGTCCCAATTCATACATGGGAACAATGCGATAGGGTTTCTAAAAGGTACACTACTATGACATATCAAAACTTATCATCTCAAAGTGAAGCATTCTTGTGGTATATGCGGTCGTCATTTTAGCACAACTTATTACACAATTAGACACATCGACAGAATTCAAAGCGAAGAGGATACGAGGATAGCGAATCGAGGAAAGAATAAAAACAGCGCCAGGAAACAAATTAACTACAGAAACGACTGAATATTAAAAATATATGAGTATACACAAGAAACACGCGGATCAACCACTCTATCAACCGATATAATTTTGGTGTGATATTTAATTTAATTTTTCGATAAAGCACTCGATAGACGGTAAGGTAACGATACGGTAAACCATATTTTATTCGTGCTGTAATTTATGTATCACCTGGACATATAACACTTTTCAAATAAATTCAAGTAGGCATACAGTAAGGTTAAGTTGTGGCCATAGTATGTAAAATACTTACTCATACCTAGATATAGATATATAAGTAGAACAAAAATTATATTCAATTTAAAGAATAAATAAATTATTGTTATTACCTATTGGATTACACTTCTGTTATCGTCATGTACCTATAGGATAATAGACCTCATATGTATTCTATCATTTTTATTTTTAAATCTACGTTTAATAATAATTATGCTGTTATATTCATCAATGCAAAAATAAAGAACAAGATAAATGAAAATGTATGTTCAATTTTATATATATTTTTAATATACCTGATTTATATAATTTCGCAAATATTATTTACACTATTAAAACCTTTCTACTGGGTAGTGGGTGTCACGATAATATGATAAAAGTACTTGGCCTAAAACAATTATCATGCAGCAAAATTGAGGGAAATTAAGCCAAATAAATATGAATTTGATTATTATAGAGCAAAAGTTCTATCAACAAACATTCGTAAGCTGTAGGATAAATGCTTAACTCTGTTAAAAAAAGTGAAAATAAAAGTATGAACTTTAGAATAATTATGGAAACCTTGTTTTTAATTGTCGATCCTTAACTATAAAATTGAGATTAATAAGATTGAGATATATTATTGCAATATGTCAACACTCACAAGCACTCAGCGAGTTGACCGGAAATCAAAGATTTTACGGTACGACAACAGAACGCCTCGCCGAGATGCATTTATAAATTTACGGCTTTCAAACGACTTAGCAATAAAATCTATT
Organism: Acyrthosiphon pisum; assembly: GCF_005508785.2. Classification (NCBI taxonomy): domain Eukaryota; kingdom Metazoa; phylum Arthropoda; class Insecta; order Hemiptera; family Aphididae; genus Acyrthosiphon; species Acyrthosiphon pisum. The sequence goes on from NC_042493.1 coordinate 117,622,350, forward strand.
TTAACTTGGTGACCTATATTATCATCTACTATTTTTAGATTTAATTATAATTTTAATTTTTTAACATTCCCCACTATCCGTTTACTATATTATAATATAATTATTAGGCAACAGTTCGACGGAATTATATTACCTATAGCCCCCCCCCCCCTCACCGATTATGATTTTACCTCCCCAACAATATTCCTTGTTGATTTAGATAGGCCGTCTATGAGTCACTTTAAATTAATAGTCTTGTCAGTCGGGCTGTAGCATCCCCAGAATTTTAACCCTAGTTGTGCCTATGACTTATACGATATACTATAGGTATTCATACCATTATGTAAAGAAAAATGCTACTATTCAGCACATTTCACACGATTTATATTATTGTAATTAGAGTTTGGTTATTTGACATTCGAACGTAGTTCGAGATGTTTACACTTTCCATATACGTTGATTATAATAATAATAATAATAATAATAATAATAATAATAATATTATTATTGTAGCTGGAACGCGTAGCCGAAATACGCACTTGTCATCCCGATAATAAATATTGATATACATATCAACCTCGACGCGACGATTGAAATAATAATAATATTATTGTTACTGTAACACGTAGACGAATATACGTACTTGTCATACATAGATGAAAACTCCTCGTTGTTATGTCAATACACACACAATAATTATAACAATAATTATGATCCCAGATAGGAAAAATCGCTATAGGGAAAACATTTTTCGAAAAACGGGAATACCTACCAATATTTGAAAAAACGATTTTGTTGTAATTATTTTATCAAAAATAAATAACCACATAGGTATGTGTAATTTCCCTACTTCAAATGTTGACCAAAATATATCAAATTGTATCTACATTAATTAATCATATTAAAAATGTTTTTTTCAGGTTAAGACATACTTTGACCTCTTCCTTTACGGCAAATTAAAAAATGTTCAAGTGGAATGTAATAATACGCGGGTGCTAGCCTGGTAGGTACCTATCCATAAAAAGAGTGCAGTGATTAAAAAAAAGGGTTCGGCGCCACTGTTTTTGTTGGTTTATATTATCAATTATAATTAATAATTTCTGGATACAATAGCTGCAACCATATTAGTTAAGTTGTATACAAAATACAAATTAATGAAAAACAACAAAAAACAAACAAAATTATTACATTACAAAATTAAAAATTACCTAATCATGACTAAATGTATAAAATATATTGGTAAAACATGTAATATGTATATAATATGTATCTAAGCAAATTGTGTTTAAAATAATTAATCAAGCTTAAATTTTTTGTTCTAGTTATAACATACTTAACCACCCTCCTAACACTACTGCAATATTGTTTGTTTAAATATTTTTTTAATTTTTAACAATCGTGACCTATTTTAATGAAACATTTTTATGTAACTGGTATATAGTTTTAGGCGTGTTTTTAACAGGAAAAATAAAAAAATTAATAAAAATAAAAGCGGAAAATTATACAAGGTATTGTGCTATAACATGCATTTTGAGATTTACGATGGTAATTTTTGCTTACGCAGCTCCTTTTGACCCCCCCCCCCTTGATATGATCCTGTCTAAATCTAAATTATGATTATGTATAATAATGTACGTTACGCGTCCGCAGTGCTCAGAGTTTCACCGACATCCGGAAGCAGACATCCCGGCCCCGCCAACAAGATCAGGTCCTCCTGTGTCCTAGGCACCCAGCCCAGGTCATTCAACCGACGCGGTTCTGTCCATGACCCTGTGTTAGTCGAACTCCTGAGGACCATCATCGAGTCGTCACACGGTTTGCGGGATGGTTCCTGCATCAGTTGGGTACGGTCAGTTCAGCTACGTCCTCTCATTCAGGCGGTCGGAGAGTTGTTTCGCGACTGTCGCTAAATTTAGAAAACTACACAATTTCGACGAGGACAGAGTAATAATATAAATAATAATATATCGTGGAGTTAATCACATGTCCGATGGTTTTTCCAAAAAAAACGATGTCCCTAATCGTCGCGACGTCGGCCGCTTCGCCATGACCGTCGACCGTCACGTTCAAACGTCACCAAAGTCCAAAACCGTTGCGGATTGTAGTTTTCTAGTGAAAATTGTTATTACCTATTTAGACAATAGTAATTCACGTTTTTATTAATATTTTTTTTATTGTTTGGTTTCCCATAGCATTCAGATACCAAAATATTAATATTATATCAAACATAATATATAGGTAGGTATTATATTACGTTACTATGGTGCTTTCGATATCATTACCTATGTTCTTTTAAAATTGGATACCGTTATTATAATAAACGCATAACTGTGTTTTGAACACACCAAGTATTGTCCACACTGTTTCGCTGCGGATATTCAAACTAAAAAGTGTACCTATGACTATAATAATGTCTAATTTGAAACTGCATAGTTTGTTGGCGTTTGAAAGATCACGAGGTTCTGGAAGCAAAATCATACAACGATGGTTCAGTACAAAATACTACGTGTTGTTCATTTACCTACGTCGGGTTACTTGTATTTTTTTTTTTTACATTTCCCCGTTGCTCCCCTCAAATACAGACCTGCCTATAAACACGAGTTTTTCTCAGTGAGGCCCACGGTTGTAATTTAAATAAAAATATAAAAAAAAATAAGGCATTACGCGGAAATATTATGCATGAAAGGTGCCTATACGTAGGTATTAAACAATGCGTGGTGAAACGTAGATTTGGACTGATCGGGCTCGTCCAGTTAAAAGACTGTCCGCGGCAATAATACACGTTTAATATTCAAGTCTAAAAAAATCGAACAATATATTCGAATACCTAATTACGTATTATATTATATTAAAATGTACTAATGTATAGAGGTACTGTACAACAATTCGTCCGTCTACGTCAATCGCCTACGAACGGATGTCGACGGTTGAGGTTGACCCATAGAATATGCAGCTATGCTAGCTTATAATACTAGCTGCCCCGCCCAACGTTGTCCAGGCCAAAAATTTGTATTTTTAATAAATATATTTGTATAAAATGTTTATATCATATTTATTCTAATTATCATTTCAATATAATAATATGTAACGAATTGCAACCATTTAGATTGACAAAAAAATATTTCTTTTTTCCTATACCAAAAAAAATCATGTGTGAGCTATCCTTTACCTATCAATAGCCTGTATGACTTGAAAAACAACCTGTATACACCCTTAACCCGATTTAAAATTTAAAACCGTATTAAAATAAGTACAGTTCTTTTCGAGATATGCACGTATGTACAAAAAGGGGACAATGTTTCTCTACTATATTATACATGTTATATACATACATAAACCTTCCTCTTGAATCACTCTATCAATTAAAAAAAAACCGCATCAAAATCCGTTGCAAAGTTTAAAGATCGAAGCATACAGGCAGAAAAGGGGACTTTGTTTTAATAATACTCAATATTTTATCATAATATGTTTTGTTTTAGTTTCAATGCATTTAGTCAATAATTGTGATAGGTATACGAAATCCTACATTGTTTCCGAATAATAATTTATTATTTGTATTAAGTACCTGCAACACCATAACAGGGAACTCTAAAATTGTTATATTATCATCTAGTTAAAATTACCAATTTTGTCAGAATTTAAATTTGGTAGGCATAATCCAGCGCCACGGCGTTAACTAAGTTAAAAATAAAAAATAACTGCACGATGGTGTGTGTATAATATATCGAAGCAGAAGTTGCCTATTTGAACTGTGTAAAATACAGGCAAATTTATTATACGACATAACTAATTTTCTAATGCATCGATTAACTCCCAGTAAACTCCAAAACATCAGAAATATTGTGTATAACGTGCTTTTGTCAAAATCAGCAAATTCGTACGTTTAGAAATTAAGTAGTAATTAAAAATAATAATAATTATTACAATTATTCATATTATTATTAAAAGTTGAACATAATTTCAGACCAATATAACACTATATTTTATTCATAAACTTTCGCACAATTTGGTAAACGTATATTAATATTATATTTAAATACAGGTTTGTGCTCATAATCAAAAGCAGAAGTGTTTATATTTATATAGCTGGATTAAAACAGAGAAATTATGAATAAATTTCAGATTTTTCAGATTTTGTTCTTTAAATATTATTGCTGTACTAGTTAAAAATATGTAGACTAAATAAAAATAAAAATTGTATGATACAACTTATAGTAATATTAAGTTTATTTAAATGATTGTTAAAAGTTCCTCCCAAAATAGATAAACCATATATGAATAAAAGGATTGAACTAAAGTTAAATAATATATAATTATTGTATAGGAAATTAATAAATAGATATTATCTAGCTTCTTTGAAAATATAGAAAGATTTGAGTAATTTATTGTTAATTCAAATAATATGCTTATCCCATTTTAATTTAAAATCTAAATCTAACCCTAGATATTTTATTTCTTGTACTTTTTTCAATATTAATACAATTTGTAGGGCATAAACAATTAAAATTGGATAAAATTTCAACTAATGGACGGTTCAATTGTAATTTATAAGAATATTAGATGAATTTATTTCAAAACGAATAAATTAAGATTTAGATAAATTTAATTTTGATTTATTTTTACAGAACCAAGAATACACATTATTTAGGACTTTATTTGATTCATTAAATAAATTATCGATTGATTTGTCAGTTGTCAGTAACTTAAATAGCTGTGTCATCAGCAAAACTGAATAATTCAATATTATTATTATTATTTTGTATTTTTAAAAGATCATTTCTAAAATGTATATTATAATATATAGGTACTCGTAATATAATATAATATTTATAGTGGCTTTAATAATATTATATTAGGCATATTAAATTAAGATAATTGTGTCATTTGTGTGTATATTTTTGTCATGATTTAAGTGTCTGAAGGCTTATTTGTTTATTTAAATAAATTATTATTTTGTTACTGAATTATGTAATATTTCATACAACTTTACAATATGCTTTTAGGTACCTACCTAATGTCATCAATTTCTATAGAAATGATTTGCAACCACTGATCGAGTTTGTCTACCTTGCACAAAGAAAAAGAATAAGTATGAATTAATGTATTCGTTACATTTTTTGTAAGTATATAGGTAATCTTAATATGATAGTACTGCAGATATTACTTTTACTGAAAACAAGTTATCATTAGATTTAAATAAAAGTCGGAAAAATGTTTATGAAAAAAATATAAGTGAACCGAAGTCGCATTTATGATTAGACAATAAAGTTACCCATACTTTGAAAACAGGATACGTGGCCCGACTGCCCCAACAACAAAATATCTTTTAATATACTCAGATCAAATACTAAGGAACCAAAGAATATAAATTTAAATCAGAAAAAGTAAATCAAAATATTAACTCGGATGCTAGTTTAAAAATAATAAGTAAAACTTCAAAAGGAGAACATAATATATATTGTCCACAATATTATAAAATAAAATAAAAACCAATATCAACATGTATTTTCAATTTAAAATTATCGATAATACAAATAAATTAACTTAAAAATAAATGGCAAAGCCTCGACAATTTGTCCCCAATATCTTTAACGGTTCGGCCGATGAATGCGTATACAATTGTTTGAGTAATTTAACGTGGTAGCTAATGATTGGACTTCGCAAATAATATTAACTTACTTGCCACTGTATTTATGAATTCAACTTATTGATTGTACAAGTCATTAACAATTGAAAACTTAAAATATATGACTTTTGATGAAATAGAACGAATATTTAAGGAAAAATTTACTCCACCAGCTAGGAATTGTATGTTAAGAAACAAATTACGAAATTAAAAATTAAAATCAACAAAAACAATATTGGAATTCTTAGCAGATATTTTATATTTAATTAGTCAAACTAATTGTACCATTCCTGAGATAGAGAAAATTGATTTAATATTAGAAGCCATAACATCAGAATACTATATTATGAATAATGGCACATTAGACAACTTGGAAACTAATTTAAAAAAAATAGAAAATTCAAAATTGATGAACACTGATTTACAAAATATAAATTCTGGAGATATTGACACTTAAAAGAAAGAAACTGACATTTTTAAATCCAAATTAAATAGTCTCAACAATGGTTATCGATATTTTAACTAGAGAAAGATATTTTATAATAACATGTGAATAATTTTATCAGGTTACGAGTATTGAACTAGCGAATTCACTACACTCTTTTCCAATTTTGTAATGCCAAAAAACAAGGTTCAAAAAAAAAAAAATCAGAAATACAGAATGGTATTTGATTATAGAAAATAAAAGAATCTTTTCCATTCAAAGTATTTTTTCGACTGTCGGGAAATAAATTATTTTGATATGGTATAAGCAAATATCAGAGAGCTATGAATAAAATTATAAAAAACTTAAATTATAGAATTATTGTAAATTAAATTGATGATTACACAGTTTTGGAAAAACTTTTGATTACCCATTACTACTTATATTCTTTAAAATCAACAAAAATTGCCAAGATGTAGATTTGAGTACACGAAATTAAAAATTCTATGAAAAACAATTTATATCAAAGGTATATATCCGTCCTACAGACGATAAGAGGTAAGGTAATGATAAGACGATAAGGGCTTACAGAAATTACACAGTTAAGTTCTCCGACTAACATAATTCAATTAAGTAAGAACGTAGTTTGTTGGGATTGGCAAATTATATTCTACGGTTCCTACATCCGAAATTTTAGTAAAATCCCTTATTCCTTTAAATTAGTTAACACTTAACAAAATGTAATTTCTAAACAAAAAAAAGCAGGTGAGTGGTTGTCGCTCTGCTGTACAGTAGGTTAAAAGTGGGTCAATGTAATGGATGGAGGTAAATTTGAATTCAGTGGTATACAATTATTGTATACGAAAAATGGTTTTGATCGAAAACGGTCTGTCAGCCTATAATATTAATAATGTCCGTAAGCATAATAAATGAATGTTTAACATGTCTTATGTGACACTCACATTGACTATATAATATGCATACGCGCATAAGTATACCTAGTTGATGATATTATTGTGATTATAAAGTAACTTACAACAGTTAGTTAAATTCAGTTTTGCCCAAAAAAATACATTTGAAAATATTATACTCTAAAAGTTTCATATGCCCATGAATAATATTTTTAAATTACAAGAAAATAACTAAATTTGTTATTTTTAGTTTTAGTTGTTATAATATAAAGAGTAGTAGCTATAATAATATTATAATATTTAATTCACCTTAGCCCCAACTGAAATTTTTTTATACGTAGATATTATGACAAAAAGTAGGTATAGCCCTTTTAGTTTTTAAACTTTGCGTTTATCCGAGAGTCCATACAGGGTGATTTGTTTAAAATTGAATACTCATTATTTCAAAAAGTGTAATTGTTTTTGAAAATATTGTGGAGTGGTATACGGGGTTACCACGCTTAATGTCCATCTACTCCGCTCATCTAAACTTTAAATATTTATATCTCATAAGCTAATAAATCTCATAGCGTTAAAGTCGATTTATAAAAATAAATAAATATTAGGTAATGTTAATTGGCAATTGTTGATATTATATATTATATTTTGAACTTTTTTGAATAAATTGTTTCATTAGATTATAATATTTGGTTAAAATTTTAAATCAATATTGATGCATTGCTGCATGTGTGAAATAATGAAAATTGCTTGTTTACATTTTCCAGTCACCGACAAAAGGGCCACTTAAAAAAAGTTTATAGTGAAAATGTCTATAATATTTGACGATTTAAAAAAAGAATAAAAAAATTATATATAATATTATTACTACAAAAATTATCAAAATACATTTTTTAAAAAAAAGTTATGATAATGACAACAATAATATTTGATAACTTAATATATTATGTTTTATGTATATATAATATTATATTAACATAACGAACAATGGGATATGTGATGGGACTTCATCCGCAGGGGCAGCCTAACTAATGACCGGCGCCACCTAACCTAACCGAAAAAACACCCATTACCCCCTGGCCCTATTTTTTTAAGTAATATTATAAAGTTGTATTAGATAGGTTTTAAACGAGTAGATAATAAAAAAATTCAAATTCAAATTCTCGTCAGTTGTCATAAAAATTTGGTAAATTGTCCGGTCTTCTTATTTTTTCAGAAATCTACAAATAATTTTATTAAAATTTAAAACTTTTTATTTAAACTATTTTTGATTTGTTTTTTTAAAAAAACTTTACCTTACCTTACCCTATACTGAACTATTATAAATTGAAACATGCATTTCTCCCAACATTTTATTATTGTATAACAA
>NC_042493.1:117630705-117634273 GCF_005508785.2 Acyrthosiphon pisum
GTTAATTGCATGGGCGGATAGGCCCATCGGGAAATCGGGATTTTCCCGGTAGGCCCCCATCAATATTATGCTCAGAGGCCCCAACCCCGAAAAAAAAAAAATTAATTTTTATGAGACTGTAAAATAATACCGGCTGCGTATTTGTAATTTTTGTATATACCATCAGCTATTAGGGGCCTCTGTGTAATACGCGTTGATACCCGTATAAATGTATAATAGGTACCTATTTTGTTGTATTTACTATCATGCTACTAAAACCAAATAATGTATAAAATGTAAATATAAATAAATATGTTCGTTGTTCAAATGACAAAAATAAACAACCATAATAATAAATAATAATCAATAGGTAAATATATTAATATAAATTAAATTTTCCATGAGTGATAACTATAACTACTTATGACGTATCTGGTATCTACGTTCATATATAAATATATTATATCTTAATAATTTCGACTTGTTCTATTTTTAAACAATGCTTATCAATATTCAATGTGGATGTTGATAATAATATCATATAACTGTTTTATTTTTACTCTATAGCCTATGCCAGTATGCCCTATGGTGTAAACCGATTATTAATTTTATTAACTGTTATTTTTATTTTACCTTTTGGCTTTCTATTGTAGTCGTGGTTTTTAAGTTTTTGCTAATTGTGTTTTAATTTATTAAATAATATAAATTATACTACAATAATGTCGAAACGAAAATTCGAAAGTGGAGCTTCAAAAAGAAAAAGAATGGATCATGATTTGTTAATTAAATGTTCCAACGATAAAACACAAAAAACACAACAAATTCAAGTATAAAATCTGAAGCTCGTTTTAAAGCAAGTGGATTAAAGGCAGGTTTATGTAAATACGAAATAATTTTAACAGCACAAATGTACCTTAGAATATTTGAAAAAACTACACCGCTTTCTAAATATCTTCAAGGCCAAGGGATCAATATAATGACAGCGTATCAAATGGTAACACAAACTTTACAGGATTTAAGAAAGTGTACACGTGAGTTTTCTAGGACTAAAGATGCAGCTGATAAGTTTGTACAACATACCAATAAAATATTTCAAAAAATGAAAAACAATGTAATTGAAATCGCAAATAGTCTACCACAATCTCGTAAAAAAAAAAAAACTAAGCAATTTCATGATTATGAGGCAGATGATCGAGGGGTAAACCACTCTTGGTAATCAGTGTACAAATGTTTGGAAATCTGTGGAAATCTGTGGTAATCTTTGGAAATCTCTGGCAATCTTTGGAAATCTTTGGTAATCATTGGAAATCTTTAGAAATCTCTAGAAATCTATGGTAATCTTTGGAAATCTCTGGTAATCTTTGGGAATCTCTGGTAGTTTTTTGAAATTTAGAATTAATTTTCGATTTTGCAAACCTCAGTAGACATGTTAAAACAAATAATCATAGCATTTTGGTGAATTAATTTAAAATAAATGTATAAGATTTAAATAATAAGGTATCCTATTTAAGTTCAAAACACGATATCAACACTTGATATTCAAATTTTTCTATTGAATTATAATAAATTGCAAAATTGTTTATTATGATTTTGAAAAGTTTCAACTACTTGTGATTGTATCGTTTAAGTTGTTCTAAATTTATAATTAGGGGTAGTTCAACATGAAAAAAGCGGGTAAGTGTGCGATAATCAGCTGTACAGTTGGTTACAAGTTATAAGTATGTACTGTAATGTATGGTGTTAAATTTAATTCAACTCTGAATTCAATGATATAATATACCTATCATCGTATAAGAAAAAACGATTCTGAGCGGAGATGGTTTATCAGCCTTGGATATTTTATATTATACTTATAGTGTTAATATTACAGTGTTATTATTAATACAGTACCTAGCCAGTAAGTTTAATTAATATTATTTGCATATTATCATATTTGGATACAATAATATTATACCTACTTCAGAAGTTTCAAATACCTACCCACGAATAATAGTTTTAAATTAGAAGAAAATAACTAAAATTGTTGTTCTTGTTTATTTAATATGCAATTTCGTCCAAATTTGAATTTTAAATAACTATAAAAAAAAAACTGTTTATATATTATTATTTTTAGATTTTTTGGTTACAGAATTTACTCGAGAATTAATTACTTATGTGTGGAACCTTGTTTCTTAGCTATAAAAATTTAGCGTTTTCTTATCTATTCCGATGTTTACAATACTGTACGTCTGTACCCATCCCATAGACCTTTTACTGAGTAAAAGGTCTATGACCCATTCCTACAGGTCTATCGTTCATCTTCTATTATTTATGGATATTATCACAAGTCACATATTATCATTATTATTTATTTATTATTTGACATTTTACAATAATTTAAATTTTATCTTTATACATAACTGCAACTCTGCAAACTCTATCAGGAGACTATATTATTATATGATCTATATATAATATAATATGGCCTCTATGGCTCAAAGACATAGATGGATTTGTACAGTGGCGTAGCCAGGGGGGGGGGGGGTTTGGGTGTTTAAACCCCTCCTAATAAATATATTGTTTATAGGGTTCGGGACTGCTTGCAAGTTATACATTTGTCTTATGAAATGGCAAAATTAAATACAAAGTTTGAATTTGCATATTTGTGTATTTTTTAATTTAACCCTCGATTTAACCAGAAATTCGTTGGTCCATACCGGTATGAACTTCCCCTCAAAATAAATACCGGTATAAAATAAAGAAATTTGTTTGCAATCTGGTTTAAAATATTTGTTATACCGGTATAATTTTTCCGACCCACCTCACGAGCTGGGTCAAAATAGTTGTACCGGTATAAATGCGTAATCACCTAATTTTCTTTTGCATGTCACAACTTATCACAACTTTTATCATGTAATATTATGATAATATTTATAGTTCTTTAATTACTAAATACATTGTTTATTATTTTGTACCTAAAAGGCTAAAAATTTCTTGTTATACCGGTATACACCGATTTGTATACCGGTATAAACTAAAAGATAACGGTGTAATTATTTTTGTGTATCGGTATAAATTAACGAATTTCTTGCATATGTACATACAATATTCGGGAGAAATTATATTTGGATAACATTGAAAATATCTTAAAAAATATTATATTTGGTTAGGTACAATAGGCGATAACTTTGAGATTTGGGGAGGCCGAAGCCTAATACCATACTATTATAAAATTGAATAAGCTAAAAAAAATTAAGTAAATGTTTGGGAGGGGCGGAGGGCTGTTAAAGTTGTTGGTGGAGTTCTTGGCTACAGTTGGCCATATATTCGCATTATGTAAGATTTCATAAGTATTTTTGTGACAAAACTGTGCAGTTTAAACTATAATTGTAGATTGTACGAAGAAATTAACATCAGTAGATATAAGTACGTGTTCGTATATCACGTTATTCGTTATTACTTAGTTAGGTTAAATCTCTGGTAATCTTTGGAAGTCTGAATCTAGTGTACAAATTTTTTAATAGTGGTTTACCCCTCGTAATTATGTTAGAAAATTCTCAAAATAAATTTTTTAAAAGTTATACATTCTAAATTATTATTCACAAATATT
>NC_042493.1:117634323-117641187 GCF_005508785.2 Acyrthosiphon pisum
TACCTTAAAAAATAATTGTTGTTAGATAAATGTTGAATTTTTATAAAATTTCGACATTTGTGTAATTTGTGTTATTCTTGAAGTACTACGGTTTAGCAGATACGGACATTATTATGAATCAAACTTGCGTTTAACCCAAAAAAACACAAACATGGAAATTGTCACCCTTATTATTGACAGACTTTTTTTTGTTCCATTTGAGGTGTAAAATGTAGAAACACCTCTAAGAGTTTAACATAAAATATCAAATCAAATATAATATTATTTCACAATACCACTGCCTATAATATAGGAATACTGTGTTTTTACTAACTAGGTACTTATTTATTAAGACAACCGGGGAACGGGATTCATTGTAAAGACGAAACCAAAGTATTATGTACAAATTTACTAAACAAAATATATGAATATTGATTACCCGTTAGCTGTCACTTGTTAGTTTATACATTTGACATTGCATAGCAAGATACGTAGCGAGATAAATATTTGTGTGTGTAGTGTACAGTGTTGTAAAGTATTTGAGTAAAATATTTAAATACTTTTTTTTCGTATTGAATAGGTACTTTTTTCAATACTTTTCATTTTGAGGTTTTTGAATGATATTTTAAATACTTTTTTATGAATACTTTTTTTTAATCCTTTAATTTTTAATTTGTTTCTAAATATTACAACAATAATAATATCATAATACAGTTATTAATATATTATATTAATAGCTGGCCATACACGATCGGATTTTTTCGAGGATTTAGTCCGTCGGATTAAATCTTTGAGTCCTTTACGGATTTAATCCGCGGGACTAAGTCCTTCGTAGTGTCCACTAACGTAAAAATAAAAATCCGTTCACTATGAAGGACCAAATCTTTCAAAGGACTAAATCGGCCTATTAATGAGCAATTTTTCAATGAATTTGGTCCGTCTTACCAGGTCCTCTGGTCTTTTAGTCAATTCTAAAAGATTTATACACGATTCACGGATTTAGATCACATGCTTTAAGTTTTGTTTTGTTTTTGCTTATTGATAACATTTATCTTAGTTAATTTATGTGAGCATAACAATAGTTACCATATAGTTATATTAATTACTAAGTGTTAGACTGTTAGCATATATTCAAAAATGAATTTGAAAAAAAGAAAATATGTAATTGCTGCAACAGGAATGATTGTTGCTTATAAATATATGTCTAAAAGAAAAACACGGAGTAAGTGGGTAAAAAATTGGCTTTTAAGAAGAGAAGAGTTTAGTCATATGGCTTTATTGAGGGAATTAGCTGAAAATGAACCTAACGACTTGAAAAACTACTTAAGAATGTCAAAATCAGATTTTGATCATCTTTTAAGTAAGTTAATTTAATTTTACCTATATGCTACCTACCGTCAAATGAGATATAAATATATAATAAATTGTATATTTAATTTGTAATTATACAGAAGTAATCCAGCCACATATAACGAAACAGGACACCATCATGAGGCAAGCTATACCTGCAGAACAAAGATTAATCGCAACTTTACGATTTTTGGCTACAGGGCGATCATATGAGGATTTAAAATTTAGCACTGGAATAGCAGCACAAACTCTTGGATATATTATTCCTGAAACTTGTCGTGCTATCTATGAAGTGTTAAGAGACTCGTATATGCAGGTAAGGTTGTAAATTATATTTAACTGTAGGATTGACAGTAAATAAAATGTTTACATTTAATTAATTTAATAATAATAATACAAGTAATATTGATAACAAAACGGAATAATCAATTTTAAACTTTTTTTATTTGTATGTAACTTTTTATGTATTATATATTATTATATAATAAAAAAATCTATAACGACCTTCAAAATAATACCATCTTGGTGTTTTAATTTAGTGTGATTGCAAATCACTGCATATTAACATTATAATTAATAACGAAAAAAATATTAATAACAAACAAAATATTAATACAATTTAAAAATGTAATACAAAATATTATCTGAATGACACCTTCTTGGTGTTAATAACAAACAAAATATTAATAACAAGAAAAACTTAATACAATTTAAAAATTGCTTCAGTGCATTTTTTCATAAAACTACACATAGTATCATCCATTTTTTGTCTCTTTGTTTTTTTGCTTTGGGTCATTGGTATGGTTTTAAGGGTCTAAATATTGAAAATAGGTTATTACATAAATAATAATAATATAACACATAACAATATAAAATTCTGTGTATTTTGGATACCAATAGTAACTTGTAATTTTAAATAACATTGTTGTATATATTATGTATTTTTATTGAAAATTTGATTAGTATTAATAAGTTATTTATATATTGAATAATAATTGGCTATTATACCTATTTAAGAATATTAACCATTATACAAAATAATATTTAATTTAGTTTTGTTTTTAATTGCAATTTTTATAATATTTTAGATGCCACAAACAAAGAATGATTGGAAAAAGGTAGCCAATGGATTTAAAGAACGATGGCAATTTATAAACTGCGGTGGTTGTATTGATGGTAAACACATCAGAATTGTCCAACCAGCAAATTCTGGAGCACTCTACTATAACTACAAAAACTATTATAGCATTGTCCTAATGGTGATTGTAAGTTATAACTATGAGTTTATATATGTTGATATAGGGAAGCAAGGTAGGCTCTCAGATGGAGGATTCATACAAGCATCAACATTTTACACAAACCTACAATGTCAAACTCTTGATTTGCCAAAATCTGATGAATGTGACGAAGGATACAATTTTGTATTTATTGGAGACGCAGCTTTTGGTCTCGAAGAACGTATTTTAAAACCATTTTCACAGCAATCCCTTACACATGAAAAGCGTATTTATAATTACAGGCTTTCAAGGGCAAGAAATGTGGTAGAAAATGCATTTGGACTCATCTCAAATAGGTTTCGAATTTTACACACTGCTATTAATGTTAATGTACAAGATACAAATTATATTGTGTTAGCTATTTGCACACTACATAATTTTTTAATGAGGAATAGTTCTTCGTATGTTAAGCCTTCAACATTTGATACTGAAAATAGTGAGAACCATGATATAGTGCCAGGAACATGGAGACAGGAAATTGATCATAACAGTCAATTGCAGTCATTGCAAAATAATAATAACGTAAAAAATAGTTCAGTTGCATCAAAAAACAATCGCAATAATTACTTGGAGTATTTTAATGGCAAAGGAAAAATTGCATGGCAAGAAGAAATGATTAGAAGAGGAAAATCATAAATATAAGTGTTTAGTCATACTGAGTATTAGTTAATTAACCAAATCATAAATAATATAAGATATATTTTTTGATAAATAAGTAATTAAGTGTATATTAAAAATATAATATAGGAGCAAGTTGTTTGTATATTGAAAAGAAAATCTATTAAACCAATAATTATATCCTCATAAATATTTTAAAAATAATATATCATAGATACTAACTTGGTTTATATTTCCATTCCCTGAAAATTGATTCATCCCAGATTCATCCTTATCCTCTTCATGACTGTTGTCGCAATTGTCTTCTTCATCTTCTTCATTATTTTTAGAAGTTATATTATCAATAGATGAAAGTGGATCCATATCATTTGCAAATGCTAAAAGGTCATAATACCTGGAAAATATATTTACATTACTATCCCATGTAAAGTAGTAGGTACCTATGCAAAATAAAAATAGAACTGAAAATAAATGTAATATATAGATAGAACTATACAAAAGGGTGAGTAACTATCACATTCACTAATCACCACTAATATTAATATGTAAATAGGTAGGTTAATATTTTATATTTTTATAAACAAAATATACTTCAAATTAGGACTGTTCAATTAATTTTTTTTAAAGCTTAAATTAATAACATAATACTATATTCAATCTCTTACCATAATGTGGGTTTATAAACATCATCTCTGCCATTTCCGCTTCTTTTAGATGCCTCAACTTTGCTCCTTTCTTTCCTCACCATACGCCTGATGTTTTGTATTTTCGATTTCACTTCTTTCATATTGATATCGGTCATTCCATTGCTCTTTAAATATTCAACCAGTTCATTGTATGCTACTTGTTTTAAATTTTTATTTTTATATTCTTCAGAAGAAATCTTCCATAAACAAGGTTTTTCTCTATACAGCTCAATGAAGTTTTTTGTTATAGCCCTATTCCATTCCATTGTGTATGAGAAATAATCTATGCTTTAACACAATAACTGTCTTAATAACATAAATAATTTAAACAATTAACAAAGAAGTTAACATTAACACTAAACAATTTTACATTCAAGTTATCAAGTAGGTAATAGGTATTAAAAAAAATGAAAATATTTAGGTAAATAAAAGCACATGAAATAACTGATAAATAAATAAGTGATAACCTGGCCGACAGTAAAATAATGCGGGAAAAATATCATTGATATAAAAATATTGATAAGCGAACAGATGATAATTTATGATAATAAAATATCAAGGCCCGCCGGAATGCCGGACACAGTCTCTTTAATTAGTGGTTAACCGAGAGACTTGATCCGTAGGACTAACTCTGCTGGATTTTTTTATTACAAGGACTGAATCCTTCAAACACCACACACAAGAGGACATTTTGGAGGATTTAATCCGGCCAGGACCAAATCCGTCAAAAAATCCGATCGTGTATGGCCAGCTAACCATTATTAATTTATGGACAATTCAATATCGGTTTTGGTTTTTATTCATATTAGATAGCTTAATTAAATATTTTCTTTTCCAGAATACAATTTACCATCGACGACAATCGAAACGGTACCAATTTAAAACATATTGGAGCCGTCAAGCAAAAGCTATATTCATCATTCACATTTTTATTGACTGTAAAATATACTGTGTGATTACTGATTATCGCTGATTACTAACTTTGCTATACGAAAATATTAGAAAATATAAAATGTTTAATTAATTTACCTGAATACCTAGAATTAAATTGAATTTTTTTTTGTATTTGAAGATTATTTCAAATACTTTACAATAGATAGTGTTTGGGAGGTATTTTTAATACTTTATACAAGTATTTTTTACAACACTGGTAGTGTACTAGTGTAGTAGTGTGTGTCAGGAGGCAATTGTGTCTTTGATTTACGCCACACTGAGGTATTTTCGCCATAAGGTCCGAACGGGTTTTACCGCAGCGTTGTTTCTGACGAATCTAGACGTAATCGTCTAGTTATATACATTTATTTATAAATGGGTAAATGTTATCGCGGTACATAAGTGCCCTAAATAATAAATAGCCCCCTCAAAATAAATTATTCAATTCTTTCCTAAAATATTAACAAATCTTTAAAATTTAAACATATTTATTATTTTTTTTTTTGGAAAAAAATGTAATTATTTAATTTTTTAATTTTTATTTAAACTTTTTTTATATTGCCTATGATAAATATGGTGAATATCATACGCTGTATGATTGTATTAGTTTTAAGGAAACAATTTATGTCAGTATAATATAAATTATTTTGTTTTTCTTAAGATTATTACACATAATTTTACAGTATAGGTACGTATGCACTGAACTACAACATGGAGATAGGTGATATTGGAATAAAAATCCCCTGAAAAAAACTAAGAGTATCTACACTACATACAGATACATCGGTACATGTATATGTCTTGTTTCTACTGAATATAGTTGACATAAGAATGTCGATGTCAATCTGGTATTAGATACGAGGGTCGAGGAGACGAGGATTAAACTGTAGGTAACTTTTTAATACGTGTTAAAAATAAACAAGTTTCAAAGACCACAATTATTTATTGAGTATAAATTTTTTTTAATTTTTAATTTAAACGACAGAATCGTTATTTACAACACTTTTAGTGATGAATAATAAAGGACAGTGTGTACTGAAATATGAAACGTACTCAAGAGTTTCAAGAACTATGACTAATATACATAATAAGGCACGAGACCACTTTTTTGGATAATGTGTTTTTACCGTAATATTAATCTTATAATTAGAATAACAAACAATACAAAAAAAAGTTGGTAAGTGGATGTCGCTCTGCTGTACAGTAGGTTACAAGTGGGTCACTGTATAATGGATAGTTTGAATTCAATGATATAATATCACTGTATAAGAAAAACGATTCTGAGCGGAGACGGTATGTAGATATACATACCGTATATGTATCGGTATTCAGACACAAAATAAAAACAAAAAAAAAAAATGTTTAAATCAATACATCCATCGTTCCACTCAGAATCTAAAAGGGAGTGTTGTGAGTACGTACGGATAAAGTGAAACTTTTTTACAGAGAGTACGATAAAAAACCGTCACGACACACGTTTCTATGACATCGTTGAACAATATTAACCAATATTAGTTATATTTATATAATTTATAATGAGTTATTTTTATCGTCAATACATTTATTATACAATGGACTTTACCTAATATTACTGAAATAGATCATATGCCACTGCGATACCGATAACGTTTGTATAATCGTTAATTTCCGGGAACCGGTCGACGCACACACAAAGCACACACATTACATTAAACGCTAATGACGTCTTGATAACATTCTCGGTGTCGCACAAATTAACAGAATGACCCCAGCCATAAGACATATACATGTCAAAAAAACCATTAACAATAACCCCTACAATAAGATTTTTATCTGGTTCCGTAAGAAGCCCGATTTTTGAAATTTTCATTTCTAAGTCCTAAAAATAACTTTTGAAAAATTAAAAAAAAGTGTACATCACAATATATTTCATGATGTTTTAAAGATATCAAAATAGTCAAAATATCTCTTAAGGGGATTCGATACCGTGATTTTCTGTTTTCGTCTAACACATACATGACATAGTATTTTAGACGTGTTTT
>NC_042493.1:117643164-117645184 GCF_005508785.2 Acyrthosiphon pisum
GGTGGGCGTGGGGGGCATCACCACCACGGGTTACTTTTCATGTAATGTCAGGTTGGGGCTACAGTCCCCCTAACATTTCAGCCCTAAATGCGCCACCGTCGTGGTATCGAATAACGATGTACTGTTATATTCTTACGAATTACGACAGTTCACCTTCATTATACAAATATGCAAGCCTGGGCAAGTTAATGATAATTTTTAACTGATTTAAGTTAAGTTAATGTAAAATATTTTAACTCAGTTAATAGTTAAAAGTTATATGAACATTTTCAATTAACTTACTAACTTAAGTTAAGTTATTATTATTTTTTTTATAATATCTTTATAAATACCCAATAATATGGTTTAAATAATAAAAATCATAAATATTATTGAACACAGGAAATAGCCAATAGCTTTTCTATACATGGGTACTGAATTAATAGAATTATGAAGTAGGTACGAAATAAATACAAAATTGAAAATGCCAAAACAAATACAACCTTTTGATTTATTAATACACTAATACAGATAAGTACTATACATTTTTTTTAAATTATTCAATAAAAATAACATGGTATTTAAGAAAGTACTTAATTTTAAACTCTGAATACTTTTTCAGGGTACTAAAAGTCTAAAACTGTTAGAGAATATAGCCAACTTTATACTTCAGTAAAATATTTATTTAAGAAATTGATTTAACTATATTTGTAATTCCCTATTCTAGTAAATGTTTATGTAATATCAATAATAATTTTTATTTTTATTATTTAATTATTTATAAATTAACTTAACTTAAATTTGATTAAAAGTAACTCGTTATTTATTAAGTTAATATCAATTAAAATAAGTTAAGTTAAAAATTAAGTTAATGAAAATTAAATTAAAAAAGTTAAGTTAAAAGTTAAAATTAACTTAACTTTTAACTTTTTAACGCGTTTATGCCTAGGCTTGCAAATATGAGACAATTGCAGAATATGTATCTTCAATTAAAACAACATTAGATAATGATTATTTCAAATTGTATAAATTGTTAATGCGTATTGAAAGCGAAATTCAATAAAAATAATTTTCAGTTTGGCGCCTCTTCCGTGCTGGCCTAGTATTTTACACTATTACTATATGTATAATTCTTTATAGGTAGAAAAGTTGAATTTTTAATTCATATTTTATATTTTTTTTTTTTAAAGTACTCAGGATAAATATTTTAACTATTATATGTATATTTTTTAGATTCTGAACGAAGTGATGAATGTATTGATTTTACAATGTGTTTTTTTATATGAATAAAAATTATTTCTATTATTTTTTATTTTTAGTATTTTTATTTGATATTAAATTCATTATTTTTATTTTTATTATAATATATTTATAATATTATTATTGGAAATATAATTTTCGTGATAACAGATAATTGATAGCGAAGTCGTTATCTCATTGGGATTAGAGCCAATCGTAGAACAGTATTTCCTTTGGGTTCTCTAAGATAATGGCAGACTACCAGAGACCAGTTTACTAGTTTACTTATCTATACCGGAGACCATGCCATTATTTTATTCTGTGATACCCATTGACATAATATTAATTGTACTTTAAAATGAAATTTTAATATTTTACATCAATATTATTCAATATTTAACTGACGAGACACGGCTCTTGGAAACGTTATGTCTGTTGCCTCTTGGCTGGGGGCTAGTTCTATGTTCATCAGTAGCTAGTAGGATGTCAGTACTCAGTAGGTACTTTGGTGTTCTAGGAAATAGCTCTAGTAAGTATCGTTCTCATAACTAACCATTACGTCCATTAATTAGTTTTTCTCTCAGCAAGGTGGTCAAATTAGTAATTACTAGACGTTGTTGTGTTGTGATCAATAGGTACGTTCTTTCGTTGCCTTTCTTTGGGACTTTAGCAGGAAAATGGTTCGTCATAAATGTAAGTATTTATGCACAATTTGTTTCATTAAAGTATGGCATAACTCGCTTCGAAATTAAAATGTAATAAAATCAGATGGTGTAACAATACTTGTTAAAGATTAATATGA
>NC_042493.1:117646969-117648572 GCF_005508785.2 Acyrthosiphon pisum
AATGGCTACTCAAATCATGTACACCATGTGGTTGTTCAAAAGCTCATCAACAGTAAACTAGTCTCATTGTCACATTCTTTAACCACAACGCTTTCAACTTTGGGCGAAATGTTATTTTCATTAGCCGTAGTGGTCGAATACTTTGGGATTTTTAATGGCAGGGCTTTGAAAGCACGGTAATTGGTGTGTTGGAGATGTCTGTGTTGTTTCTCTTTTTTACCCCAACTTTCTATTGCGTCTAAATGGTTATGGCTAGAAATTTCTGAGATATTTCTTTTCCCATTTATTTTGGTAGTTATCTGCCTAGACTTATTGTCAAAATCAAGTGCACGCGTACAAGCTTTTTTTCTGATATTACATTTAACACGTTGACCGCCACGTGCCCGCCGGCGGGCATTTGATAATCTTTCGCCGAAGGCTACAGTGTTTTTATAGAGTTATTCATAAAATGTTATTTTCGATATTTATAGAACTAATCATCGGAAATTCACGAAACCGATATCGTTCTTCTTATTTTTGTCTCGCCAATAAGATTATAGCGCTAGTTTAAAGTGGTAGCCGGCGGTCACTTGGCGTCCTGTTAATACTCGTATTAATCATACGCCAAGGGTTACCGGCGGTCACACTACATTTTACGAGTAAAAATATATTTTTTTTTTTGTGACAACAATTTTAATGATGAGTTCTCGTGCTAAAAAGGCCAAACTAAATGACGATCTAATAAATCAAATTCTAGTAATTCTAGTGAATTCTTCTTTACCTAACGTAAAGAAGCAACTGACACAATATGAGCGGCCAATGAAAACACAAAAAGAACCAAAGCTGATATGGCACATGAGTAACAATCAACTACGAACGGCCGTATACAAAGCAGCTCAAACACGCACACGTTTATTCCAAACATTTTAAGAAAAATTTGTGCTAGATGGTTCCCACCCCGGCACAAATCTGGGGGGGGGGGAGTTGTTACGGAATAAACGGTATAAAAGGGTTTTTATCAAAACCAACAAACAATACAATGACAGGTTGAAACTGAACGGGTTGACAGATGAAAACCGCACCAAGTAAATGCAAACGGCGATACAATGGTGTGGTGTTCATCTGTCATAATCGAACGCGCGGGCCAATCAGCGACTGACTAAGTTATCAAAAAGGGTATATATACCGGACGATCTCGATAACTTAGTCAGACTTTATCAATAGTCATTATCAGTCAACTTCAACCTGTCAAGACATCAGCTGCCAACCAACTCTGCAGCCAACTTCTAGCAGCAGCTCCTCAAAACAGCCGTCCTTACCGCTCTCAACAGGGCATCAGCGCCCACGGTTCACACCCGAACCGGTCTCTACAACAGCCGTTTTCACCGCTTTCAAAAGGGCACCAGCGCCCACCAAAGCCGCCGTGGAAGCGACAGCAACAACAACAGCCGTTTTCACCGCTATTCCGACAGGGCACCAGCGCCCAAGGTAAGCCGTCGCGAAAGCGACGGGTATCCACCTCCCACCGTTTATCTGTCGAGGGGCCGCGCCCTCCCATTGCCGCAGAATCCCATCCCTGACCAAACCAAACCCCCCTAAACCCACCCGTCACACCACGAGAAAA
>NC_042493.1:117648622-117649866 GCF_005508785.2 Acyrthosiphon pisum
TAATATGGTTTAAATAATAAAAATCATAAATATTATTGAACACAGGAAATAGCCAATAGCTTTTCTATAAGTACATGGATACTGAATTAATAGAATTATGAAGTAGGTACGAAAAAAATACAAAATTGAAAATGTCAAAACAAATACAACCTTTTGATTTATTAATACACTAATACAGATAAGTACTATACATTTTTTTTAAATTATTCAATAAAAATAACATGGTATTTAAGAAAGTACTTAATTTTAAACTCTGAATACTTTTTCAGGGTACTAAAAGTCTAAAACTGTTAGAGAATATAGCCAACTTTATACTTCAGTAAAATATTTATATTTATAAATATTTATTTAAGAAATTGATTTAACTATAATTGTAATTCCCTATTCTAGTAAATGTTTATGTAATATCAATAATAATTTTTATTTTTATTATTTAATTATTTATAAATTAACTTAACTTAAATTTGATTAAATAAGTAACTAGTTATTTATTAAGTTAATATCCATTAAAATAAGTTAAGTTAAAAATTAAGTTAATGAAAATTAAATTAAAAAAGTTAAGTTAAAAGTTAAAATTAACTTAACTTTTAACTTTTTAACGCGTTTATGCCCAGGCTTGCAAATATGAGACAATTGCAGAATATGTATCTTCAATTAAAACAACATTAGATAATGATTATTTCAAATTGTATAAATTGTTAATGCGTATTGAAAGCGAAATTCAATAAAAATAATTTTCAGTTTGGCGCCCCTTCCGTGCTGGCCTAGTATTTTACACTATTACTATAATATGTATAATTTTTTATAGGTAGAAAAGTTGAATTTTTAATTCATATTTTATATAATTTTTTTTTTAAGGTACTCGGGATAAATATTTTAACTATTATATGTATATTTTTTAGATTCTGAACGAAGTGATGAATGTATTGATTTTACAATGTGTTTTTTTATATGAATAAAAATTATTTCTATTATTTTTTATTTTTAGTATTTTTATTTGATATTAAATTCATTATTTTTATTTTTATTATAATATATATTTTATAATATTATTATTGGAAATATAATTTTCGTGATAACAGATAATTGATAGCGAAGTCGTTATCTCATTGGGATTAGAGCCAATCGTAGAACAGTATTTCCTTTGGGTTCTCTAAGA
Source organism: Acyrthosiphon pisum (assembly GCF_005508785.2). NCBI lineage: Eukaryota > Metazoa > Arthropoda > Insecta > Hemiptera > Aphididae > Acyrthosiphon > Acyrthosiphon pisum. The sequence goes on from NC_042493.1 coordinate 117,649,782, forward strand.
TAATTGCAGACTACCAGAGACCAGTTTACTAGTTTACTTATCTATACCGGAGACCATGCCATTATTTTATTCTGTGATACTACCC
>NC_042493.1:117649916-117650765 GCF_005508785.2 Acyrthosiphon pisum
GCTTTTCACTTGAGTATAATAGATACCTAACCTAACCTATATACATGACCGTACCTGTAGAAGGGGTTAAAAGTAACCCCCCCCCCCAAAAAAAAAAAAATAAAATAAAATTAATATTCAATTAATTAAACATTAAGGTTATAACTTATAAGATTCTGATTTTCATATTTTTCATTAGGGTTTCGTAACCCTGATGACAACATATTTTTTTTTCTATTATAATGATAATAATTGACAAGATCTCGGATCAGAATGTTGAGGCATCCCGTTAAAATAAAGACAAAATAAAAATAATATTTACTAAGGACTAAGGTAAATGTACCGTATATTTATTAAAATTATTTATAGAAATCTTTGTTTTGTTGATAAAAATTTACAACAATTAATAATATTGTACCATCATATTATTATTGTATGGTTGATACAGTGAATATGAGATAGTACTTTTTGGTTATCACTAATTTATTTTATCTTATAGATAGAACCTTTTGGTTTTAACACTATTCTCAAGAACCAAAAGGTGCTATCTAGATTGCTATCAAATAACAAAAGTGTAAATTTGATCGATTTAGCACCTTTTAGTTCTGGATAACTCCTTAAATAATGAACTTAAAAAGTTGGATGTGAGTTTGGATTATAGACCATTGACCAATAAACCCATTTATATCAAAAAGTGGATTTTCGAAAAAATCGATTTAGCACCTTTTGGTTCTGAGCCCACGATATTATCCTTTTCTCATATTAACGTGGATTGCAACTTATACAGTACATAGAGATATTATTTTTGTATACATAGGTATTTAATATCTAGACGAAATATAACATTTTTTTTTTTTTTTAACATTTATT
>NC_042493.1:117650815-117652263 GCF_005508785.2 Acyrthosiphon pisum
CTAATTTTAAATATATTTGAGTTGATTTAATTATATAACGAGTAGGTACAGGAGATAGAACCTCAGTATCCTCACTAATTGCGGCTCTATGTTGACGAAATTCATAAAAGTCCGAATGAAACAAAATAACATACGAAATGAGCCATACATTTATACACTATGTGACTGTTCAGCAAAAAAACAATGTGTACCTATTGTAGATTTAAGAAATAAAATTGTTATTTTGTAGTAGACAAAGCCTAAATCGGCTCTACAAAATACAAAATAACTTGTCAGAGTACTCCGATTAGTGATTACCTACATTTCTGATAATAATATTCTAATAATATAAAAGATACCTACAGCAATAATATGCATATTATAAATATTAATAACCATCAACTACATTGAATGTTTATGTGTGAAATTTTTTTGTACAATATAACGTTTACATTGTGCCTATATAATTTTGTTTAAAATTACAAAATTTTGAATTTATTACAATATTTGACAAAAACTTAAGCAAGTAGGTAAGTGTAAATCCCATGTAGTGTAAATTATAATTAAAATACACTTAGTGTAAAATAATAGTGTCCATTTCACGAAACAGATACATTTTTTGTCCATTATATGAATGTAAAAACGATTTAGACTTTATGATCAAAGTACCTCTATATTGGATATGGATATCCATTTCGTGAAAATGTCGACTGTCGAGTGACAATTGTCAATGAGTATTTTGTTGTAATGGATGGCTTAGATTTGAATTAAACGATAAATTATTTTATATTTTATTTATATATTAAAAGATTTAATTATAATATTTAAACCAAGATCTGCTTGAAATTGTTTTTTTTTTTAAACAATAATAACTCATTATTGCTTTTAAATTATGACCTACACAACTTTCTGTATAACACTTTTCTTTTTTAAGTTAGTACAAGGCTCCTACTATAATAATGCTGCGGTTCCCAAACTTTTAAGTTGTGCGGACCACCAATTTTATAAAAAATCTTTGAGGCCCACTAATAGCACACTTATAGGTACCTATCTTGAATTAGTATGGTATATCTAACTTTCATAAATAATGGTATACATTTATTGTATTCAAAATAATAAAACTAAATTTTTAAGTATAGGTAAACAATTACTAATGTGAGCCCAAGTGTCAGCCTCACCATGTTGAAAAGTTTGAAAATATAATATAAGGTTCTTCATTAGTTATTGTCGGTAAAAATTAAACCTAAGCTGTGCATAAATCCACAGTAATTTTTATGACCGTTTGAAGTTAGGATTTTGATAAAATTCGTCAAAACCCCGAATATTTACAAATTATTTTGAGTTAAAAATTCATAAAAATTTTATATCTAAGATTTGAACATTTAATACAGGATTCCTCATAAGTTTGTCTACCTTTAACAAAAAAAAAAAAAAAAAAAATGTCTACCACAAAGACAAATAAATTTGTA
>NC_042493.1:117652313-117655340 GCF_005508785.2 Acyrthosiphon pisum
AATTTTATATCTAAGATTTGAACATTTAATACAGGATTCCTCATAAGTTTGTCTACCTTTAAACAAAAAAAAATAAGTCTACCACAAAGACAAATAAATTTGTATGAGCGTTCGAAGTTATTTATTTGTAACGACACTGGATATTCGACTTCTCGTGAAACAATTTTTTTGTTATGTTGTCTTCAAAATCGAATAATCGTAGATATTTTAAATTTACATCAAATGTAAATTTTATAGTTGTCTATAATTGATTAAATTTTCAAAATATTTTAACTTGTTATGAGCTGTAGACTTGACATTTTTTAGTTTTTTTTTCTATAAAAGTCAACAACATTTTTACGTACCATGACGCCGAACAAAAAATTTGAAAATGTATTACAAGACTCTTCATATATTATTACAATAGCAGTTTAAAAATATTAAAAATACGAATGCGTGATTATATTTTTTCATAAGTAATTAAAGTTCAAATGTTGAAAACATTTATCAAATTTTCAAATTATTTTGTAGTTAAAAATGTATAAAATATTCAATTTTTATGACTAAGAATTGAAAATGTAAAACAAAGTTCCACGTAAGTAGTTCATATTGTGACCAAAAAATATAAAAATTTTCAGACACAGTTTTTATTTATGGACATATTATGTTCAAATTTAGACGCAAATATCAAATATTTAAATAAAAAATAACGATTTAGTTATTTTATTGTAATTTAAAAATATTATTTGTGGGTAGGTACTTGACATTTTTAAAATATATTATTTTATTTTAGACACAAAATAACATTTTCAAATTCAATTTTTTCGGCCAAAATGAATTTAACCTACTGTAGACGTGTAGTAGTGTAGTACTAAATGTCTAATAGTAAAATAAATTAATTTAATCACAATTATATCATAAATTATACTTAGTAATATAATAGGCAGACAGAAATTATTTATCAGAATCGTTTTTCGTTTACAATAAATTTGTATGATTGGATTCAAATTTGACACATCCATTACAGTAACTTCTCTAGGCACCTAATGTACAAAAGATCGCTACTTACTTGCTCCTTTTTTATTTATGATGACAACTAAAAAGACATATATTTGTGTTTTGTAGGAGCAATTGCCCAAAAATAATACCTCGACCGTACCACTGTCCTACCTATAGTGACTAGAAATAATTAAAGTTTTAAATAACGTAGTTACAGCTTACATTTCATAGTAAATTATATTCTGAAATATAAGATTAATTTTCTAATAATCATAACTTGATAATATATTATGTATATTGTATACATGTATATACATTTGTATACAACCAGTAATATTATTTAAACCACTGTTGTTTGTTGGTATAATACAAACTCACATTTCTAAATAATATAATATTAGACATAAAATTACTCTTGAAAATTTGTTTTAATGGGAGTCTTTAAAAAATTAAAAAATGTTAAACAAATTATCATCAAACGTCGAATATCACAATTATTATTAACGACATCGGACATATTATAATATAAGAACACGATCAAATTTTTCCTACGCGAATAATAAACAAAATATTAATCTACTGAAAGTCTCCGTCGAACGTGACGTTTAGGCAATCAAACGAACAGTAAACCTACTGACACCTTGTCGAATTATTATTTTATTATCAATCGCCTTATTAGACGTCTGAGCTAAATCCTACTCGTCATGTCGTAAAATATTAAAATATTATTATAGTATTGTACCTACGAGACATAAGACTTTGACCAGATTTTAAAATAATCACTGTCAAGTATTCCAACCGTAATATATGATTTGATAGGTACTAATAGAATCACGGACTAAGATATATAACATAACATTACCTAACGATTAAGGGATAACATTAGTGGTTAAAAATACTTTATTTTAGATTTTATCATAAATATTTTTATAGTTTTGTGTATAATAAAACGATTGTAACATTATACATTGTTATACATGTTAGCACAAGTACTAAAAAAAAATTCATCGCATGGTATATTCACTTGATTATATTAATTCACCCATCAATAGTCAATAGAGTGCAATAAATACGAGGTGATTAACATAATGTATAAAATATTATGATCGAAATTCTCTTTGCAATCATTAAGAAATGCGTCTTGAAATGTATCTAACAGTCGTATTGTTCTATTAAATTAAAATATGATTTATACATGCAAAGTTGATTTTGGACGGCTGTTTTGAAATGAACACCAATATTTATGTTCCCCAGATCATTTTTATTCGAAAGAGCAATGAATAAAGATTCAAAATTTTTACTTCTCGAGTGCGGCATCATAGGCGCAAATAGACAAATTATTTTGGGGGGACTAAAGCCCCTCCTATAATATTTTCTAAAAATTATATATGCTCAGTACTAATAACTGACTTTTGAACTGGGGGGGGGACTTGGCAGAAATGTGGGGGGACTAAGTCCCCCCAAGCCCCCACCTATTTGCGCCAATGTGCGGCATGCTGGGGACTTGGGCTCCAGAAAAATAATACGATATGAACCATACGATTTTTACGATTTTACGGGTACAATTCGGCTACAACATGCACTTTGGATGGCGGTTTTTTGCGTATACAGTAGATACAAATCTTCAATTATTATTCTCACCTTTCACATTTCAGAACGTTGCTTTTATAGAGACAAGTTTAAGACTTGAGTATAAGACTTTAAGTGTTCTTAATAATTTTAAACGACGTGTTTATTAATGTGCACTGGCCTTGTTTAAATGTGTAGATGTTATGACTACCGAGTGTAAATTAATAATTGTATTTTGTGTTATAATACATACTTTATTGTTTTCTATTTGATTTTTTATGTATTGTATGTATTTAATATTAAAGAACAAAACATATAAGGTACCTAGTTAGGTTTTAAATGTTGTACTATTATTTATTCGATGTTTTAATTAATTGCATTGTACTTAAATACCTTTTTACTTTGGTCATATAATTCATTATAATATCGTGGGCTCAGAACCAAAAGGTGCTATCTCAAAATATCAAATTGTTCAGGAGA
>NC_042493.1:117655509-117661276 GCF_005508785.2 Acyrthosiphon pisum
TCAGAATGTTGAGGCATCCCGTTAAAATAAAGACAAAATAAAAATAATATTTACTAAGGACTAAGGTAAATGTACCGTATATTTATTAAAATTATTTATAGAAATCTTTGTTTTGTTGATAAAAATTTACAACAATTAATAATATTGTACCATCATATTATTATTGTATGGTTGATACAGTGAATATGAGATAGTACTTTTTGGTTATCACTAATTTATTTTATCTTATAGATAGAACCTTTTGGTTTTAACACTATTCTCAAGAACCAAAAGGTGCTATCTAGATTGCTATCAAATAACAAAAGTGTAAATTTGATCGATTTAGCACCTTTTAGTTCTGGATAACTCCTTAAATAATGAACTTAAAAAGTTGGATGTGAGTTTGGATTATAGACCATTGACCAATAAACCCATTTATATCAAAAAGTGGATTTTCGAAAAAATCGATTTAGCACCTTTTGGTTCTGAGCCCACGATATTATCCTTTTCTCATATTAACGTGGATTGGAACTTATACAGTACAATAGAGATATTAATTTTTGTATACATAGGTATTTAATATCTAGACGAAATATAACATTTTTTTTTTTTTTTAACATTTATTTGAGTATATACAATCTGTAATAGTAGTTACAATAAGTATATGAGCTAAATTATAGAGTTGACTCTGAAAGCATGAGGGGATTAGTTACCCAGCAGTAGCACTATACGATAAATTTGTATAACATTTAATTTTGAAACTTATATTTGTTTTTTTTTTAACATCAAATAACAACTATGAACATTAAATATAATACAAAACAATTATAATATAATACTTATGTTTAGCTATCACCACTAAATATTTGGTAAGTCCACATAGCCACTTTTACTACTTTAAAAAATAAATATTTAGGGGATGTGCTAAGTAAAAAATATGACCATTTTTTCTTAGGACACACCCGGGTGATACTTTATTCCGGATACACCCGGGATTTTATATAAAGGTAATTTTTGGGCACAATCAGGAAACTTTCACCCTATTGGACTGATGGTTCACATTAGTAAATTATAGCTTTTACTCGAAAAAATACTTACAAAGAAGTATATAATTAAAAGTGTTAATAAACGTCCAAATTATGAAGATGAATTTGTCAAATTGTTATATTGATAACTTGTATGGTCTTATATTTTATACTTGTAAGTTGTAATATAATTACATTTCAAACTTGAATTTTTCCCAATCACAATGAACAATAGATTGTGTAACAAAAATTGTAATAATAATTCAACAAGATTTTATTAATTTAATTTAAAAAAAAAAACAAATCAGAATCTTTTATTTAAGGCTTAAAATTATTTATTAATATTTAAATAACACAGTACTTTGGGATACTAAATAAAATAGTATAATATTATGATATTTAACTATAATAAATTTCAGAAATGAAAAATATTATAAATATAAAATCTAACCTAATTTCTTAAGAAAATAATTATTGAATGTGTTTAGTGGAATTGGAAAATCTGTTTTAGATCATCTATAGTTATTTTTGACGAAATCACACTGGTGCCTTTGAACAGATTATCGGCAATTTTAAGTTTATGTTTTTGAATGTTTAATATACGGGTTTCTATCGTATTGGAACATATAAATTTGTAAATATACACAGGTTTGGTTTGGCCTATTCGATAAATCCGGTCACACGCCTGCGCCTCTAATTGGGGGTTCCAATGATTGTCTACTAAAAACATATGGTTAGCGGCCATCAAATTAAGGCCGACACAGCCAGATTTCAGTGACAGCAGCAAAATCTATAAAAGCATTATAATATAACTTTCATAAAATAATTTATAAACCTGGTGAAAATAATTTAATAATTTATCAATATTTTTTCCAAAAACTCATAATCGGTAACATTCATAATCACATTTAAATTATTTTAAATACACTGAAGATTTAAAAATTGAATATTTTATTACCTGTGGCCCACCGTTTGGATCGTTAAATTCACGGATGATTTTATTTCTTTTTGGAATTGGAATTGCTCCAGAAAACATTTCCATTTTTGCGTTGTAATAAACCAAATGTTTATGAATTAAATAAAGAAAACTCGTCCATTGAGAAACTATTATTGCTTTTTCCCGATTTCCACCATTTAAAACTTTTTGATTTACCAAATCACAAATTTTTTTTATCTATGAAAATTATTAGATATTAGTTGTTCAATAATGTATGCCGTTCATATTTGTATATTATGCTTAATGTCATAATGGTAAGAAGGTAAGTCACTAATTCACTCTAATTACTAATGAGAATATTCTACCTTGGTTGAAATCCAAGATTTTTGGAAAATGTTACTGTCATTCACATGTTTCTTCTTAACAGGTTCATCTTCCAATGTAAGACAACTCATAAGATCTGACAGATCATTATTGTTTGGAAAAATATCAATGTCAGTGTTTTCATTATATGAATCATTATTAGTTACATCTGAGTCATCGTCCAGGATACTTTCCATATCATTCTCTTCTGTAATAGGCTAAAAACAATAAGAGAAAGACAGCTGTTTAATACATTTATTTTCAAATTTTGATTTATTAAAACCACATACTCCTTTTATTAATAGCGGGTGGCAACATATTTGTCTTAGCCTTAAAAGTAATACCAATATATGGTATGTCTGTATGTCCTCTATGTTATTGAACTGTTTGAACGATTCAAGAAATTCGGGATGATCTTTGAAAACTTCGTCTGTATCTTGATTTTGTTCTGTAAATAAAAAACATTTTTTTTTAATATTGTAAACATTTAAATATATTAAGTTTACATATGATCAGTTGTAAAGATCATCACAAAAAAAATATATGTATACAATTATTATACTTAAAATAGACATTTGTAGGACTAATATAAAAAGAAACAATAAATTAGTTAGTTAAAAAAAAAAAATGTAATATACCTTGAAAATATTGAATTTTATGTTGTACTTTGATACTTGGGTCAATTTTTTTTTCTTTTGCTGCTCTTTCGTTCAGATATGTTGCAAAAAGATTACTGGAATAATAAATTACTTTAGTCACTATTATTTTTTTTTACTATTACTCCATCAAATGAAGACTGATTATTACCTTGAGAATTGAAGTAATTTCTCATAAGCGTGTCTTTCTTCCTTTGATAATTCAATTTCAATTGTATAAATTTCTTTTATGGGTAAACTAAATGTTGTAAATTGTGTAAGCTCTGATTTAGTCCGTCTTAACATTAATGTTTTTACAAGTAGAAAAAGCGTGTGTTTCCCTGCATCGTCATTATTGCCAATCCACCTTTCCCAAACCTTCAAAATTAAAAAAAATCAATATTGTTTATATTTATTCCAACCAAAATATTTTAAATTTACAAATAGCAAAATAATTTATAAAAACTCAATTTCCACAACATGTGCTGTACAATCAAAATTATTTTTATAAATATTATATAACTGTTGTATTTAATATTGTTGTCTGTGTGGCATAATAACTAAAAATGTATTCACACAAAAAATAACAAAATCAAATATTACAATTTATACAATATGTATACTGAAATTGTTTGAACATAGGAAGTTTTTATTATTTACACATAATTTATAAAAAATTAAAAATCTATTATAAATATATTGTTGTACTTACAGACCAGTCATCAAACGGTTTGCAACGCAAAAATTTCAACAAAGTGAAAAAGTCTGCTTCTTTGTTATGAATTGGAGTTCCCGTAATTACCCATCGATTTAAACTTTTAATATTACATACAGCAACTGAAGTTTTAGCCTTATGATTTCTAATATTATGGCCTTCGTCCAAAATAATTCGATTCCACTTTATTTTATATAAAGGACTCTAAAATTATTTTTAAGATGATTAAACTAAAATAAATTTTTTATAACTTGTATAATATGTTTACTAACTGTATTCCGTCGTATTTTATGATCCCACATAACTACACGGTAGGATGTAATAACCAAGTCATTTTTTGCCAGCTCTAAAGCTGAAAAACTTCTATTTATCCCGTAATACTGGCTAACTTGTAATAGTCCCGGTTTTATTTTGGTTTTAACCTCAGTTTTCCATTGATTGATCAAGGATACTGGACAAATGATTAACGTTCCACCAATAATGACTACAAAAACATAAGAAATATTTTTTAAGAAATAATCTATTTTGAATTAGGTTTGCTTAAGTTGATAAAATATAAATAAATATTATCTTTAAAATGTTGTACTCAATTGATCTAAACTTAAATTAGATATTAATTAAATAAAATGTTACCATCATTCCTTCTGTTATCAATAGATACTGCTGGAAGTAAACTGTCTTGTTGTTTTTCTTTTAACTTCAAAATTAATGATATCATGGATAGTGTTTTACCCAAACCCATGTCATCCGCTATAAAATTATATAACCAGTTTATTATAACAGTATATCATTATGAATACTTTTAGAGTACCATTACTATGTACCTAAAATTCCACCATATGGCTCCTGGCTTTCTCTCCAAATCAGCCAAGCAATGGCATGTTTTTGATGTGGCATGAGAGGTACAACTAAGCCATCTGGATCTTCCATCAATGTACCAGATGATGGACATGTTTCTAAAGACTTATGTAAAACCTCCAAAACGTCTGATATCATAGTTTGTTGAGTTATATAAGTGGACAAGGCTGACATAACAAAATGATTATATATTATTATATAACTATATTATACTGAATCATTTATTATAGAAAATAACAAAAAAATTACCTTTATCGTCCATATCACGAGCTGCTGCTTTTTTTGCTAATGCACTTTTAAGGTTAGAAGATTTTGCTAAAGATTTAGGTATAAAAGGTGAGATGGCCGATTCATTTACATCTAATTCCTCATCAAATTTGTTAAATAATTTTTCATTCTTAATTATTTCATCTAAATATTTTTTTTTGTCAATCTCATCTAATATAACAATTTAAATTATTGATTTAAATTTAAATTTAAATCTTTTTAGTTAGATCAGTAAGTAATCTGCACACTATTAAAATTACTTTGATCTATATTGGAACTATTAGATTGAACTGTATTCATCTTAGGTATCTCCTCATTATTAAATTTGGGTATTGAGCAGTTCCCAGTAGTTTTCATACTTGACTCAGATGCATTATCTCTATATGATTTTCGAGACTTTTTTATATTCTGATGTGTATTATACCCGGAAATTGATTTATTTTTATTGTTTTGATAATGACTTTTAATTGAATCTTCTAAATTCTGGTCCTCATTAAATTTACCTGCACATAATTAAATTTTGGTTTGTAATTAATATATAATTGTATAAATTTGGTATTGTATTCATACTAATTCTTTAATTCACCTTGGTCTATACACAAATCATTTGATTGAATATTATTAATGTTGTCAGAGTTGTTGAAACTGGATATTACACAACAAGAAGTAATTGTATTATTTAAGTTTACACTTTCCAACTTATAATCAGTATCAGGATTCATTTGTGTTTGATTTTTAGATAATATACTTGTACTTATAATCTATAAAAAAAAATCAAATCATTCATGCAGGGCCGTATTTAAGGGGCGGCAAGTGTACCTTGTTGTCCGGGGTTGTTTAGTCCATTTAAGGGGTGGCAAATTTATATTGATAAATTATCATTGTATATTAATTGTTGGGATAAAATGAATAAATTTACATAATTTTAATTATTATTTTAACTAGAATGTGCTCTGATGGCTGTATTTTGGAGTGATATTCTTGAAAT
>NC_042493.1:117661326-117669012 GCF_005508785.2 Acyrthosiphon pisum
CATTATGTTTGTTTTAATGATATATATTATTATATTTTTATAATCGCTATGTTTTGCGGCTTTATGGTACCTACCTATCTAATTATTTTTGACTATCGATTTTCGTTATAATGTTTAGTTTTTTAAATATTAAAAATGTTAAGAGTAATATTATAGTTAAACGGCGCGTTATGGTGATTTAAATTTAAAATAAAAATTCAAAAATATCACTTTTTGATTTTTAATATTAAAAAACTAATCATTATATTGAAATTCTGATACTTACCAAGTATTAAAAAAAATTTAAGAATTAATGAGTATTTTTCACTTTAATTCTTCACAAAATACAATGATTCATGATAACAATTAACAACTAAAATATATATAATAAGCTCGTGGAAAATATTTATTTTTATTAAACTCAATAAAACAATAAAACTGCTTTGTTAAATTTAAAATTTAGTACAAGGTTCTTTATGAGATCATACTAAATAGGTATATATTATTGTACTTATATTATCCGCCATAAGCTTGGCTCACTTAGATTGCAACATAGCTTCTTATAGTTTAAATATTTTTTTATAACTTAGAAGTTGGTAGGTATATAATATCCATGACAAATAATATAATTACGTTTTAAAGAACCTACCTATATTATTTTTGTAATAAATTATTAAATAATCCGAAATAGGGTATTATGAATTTTAATTATTAACACAATAACACATAGCTATCAGGGCCGTATTTAAGGGGGGACAAGTGTACCTTGTTGCCCGGGGCGGCAAATTGTTTAGTCAATTTAGGGGGCGGCAAATTTATATTAATAAATTATCATTGTATATTAATTGTTGGGATAAAATGAATAAATTTACATAATTTTAATTATTATTTTAAGTAGAATGTGCTTTGATAGCTGTATTTTGGAGTGATAATCTTGAAATTTTGAATAAGACTAGTAAAAATTTACAATCTGTGAGTATTGATTTAATCACCATTGTTCAGCTTTATGATTCAACAATATATTTTGTTAAATTGGCTCAGAATAAAAATAGATTTATAGATTATGAAAATTCTGTTAAAGATTTGTCTGGGTTAAGTGAATATAAAGAAAATGAGAAACGAAAAAGAAGACAAAAGTTACCACATTGCGAAACCAGATCCAATGAAGTAACATTATCTGGTCGAGAAAATTTTATTGTAATGACATATTTTTTTATACTAGACAATTTACAATCATAGTTACAAAAACGCAAGTTTGTGCATATGATAATTTGGTGAAAAAATTTTCCTTTTTTCATAATATAACACAGCATTCAATTAATGAAATTCTTAAAAGTGCTGAGGAATTATGTGAAGCTTAAATATAAGGTTGGCTAGTGAGGTGGTCCAGCTACAAGGGCACGTCCATAGCTTAGGAACTTCTGACAATAATCCTCAAACTATTTTGGAACTCATGTTTTGGATAAGAAGTAACAATTTTATAATTTTGTAACCATACGTAGAAATTGCCCTACGTATTTTTTTATCAACGGCATCTACCAACTGTTCAGCTGAACGTTTGTTTTCTGTTCTGAAACGAGTAAAACATTATTTAAGGTCAACAATGAATCAAGAAAGGTGTTCTGCGTTGGCTTTATTGACAATAGAATCAGATATAACCAGTGAAACAGATTTCAAAGAAATGATAACTTTTTTCTCAAACCTTCAGTCAAGGAGAAAGTTTTAAATTTATTTATATACCTATTTAGATTATTACTATTAATAACAAATACAATACTTAATAATAAATAATAAATAATTTACTTAAAACTATTTTCTTTATTTAACATTGGTTTTCCTATATAAAGAAATTATATTATATTTTTTAAATTTTTATGATCATAATTATTACTATTCATAATACATTTTACAATAATAAATCACACATATGAATATAATATTATAGTGAATATTGTAGGTGTATACATTTAATTCGCCAATATTATATTAGTGAGAGTAGCATACTAATATGTTTATGTAGTTGGTTCAATGTTCTGTGGATCAAAATTGTATACAACAAAATAGTTACACCTTACATTTTAAGAAATGGCATTTTTTTTTTTTTTTGTGGGAGTGTGGGGGGGAGGTAGGTGCCAGGGGCGGCTGAAATATGTTGCCCCGGGGCGCAAATTGTCCAAATACGGCCATGCATTCATGTTTTACACCAGGAGTCTTTAGCAGCCCATCTAGTTTTTAATTGAGGTCCGCGAACACATTTTAAGCATAGCATGATTTTTTTTAACAAATTTTTAATCATTTAAAACGGGTTTTATTACAACAAATTTGACCCATACATTTTTTTTTTAATATGTGCCCAAAAATGATAAAAACCCCTGTTTAACACATTTTACTTATTATAAAAATATAATAATATTACCTCGTTGTACTGATGATCATGACTAGATGAATGAATAAATGAAACTGGAGTGTCTACAACATTAGGAAAATTATCACAACTCTCAGAAGGAAAACCAAAATTCAGAATTTTTAAATTACTGTCACATTTTTGTTCATTGTTGGTAGAATTGGTTGCATTTTTCAATTTGTTTTGGTTTTTATCAAATATACTAGAAATTGAATCGAATAACACAATTATTAATTACATAATAAGTATGTAAAGTACCTAAATAATTTAGATTCAAATATGTATTTTGCTACAAAATCATAGTATATTTTTTTAAGTCCGAAAAAAAAATATAATAACAAACTAAATTCTAAATTAAAACAACCGGGGAACTTGCTCTGCTGTAAGTAGCTGCCGAGTGTACCTCGTCATTAGACGTATCATTGGTAAATTAGTCTAAATATCTTGAAAATATCATAACCTATGTATGGAAAATTATGATTTAGGTAATAGTAGAATGTTTCAAGTTTCTACAGTTAATATTTTTGAAATTCAATTACACATAAAAATGTAAGAGGCAAATTTTTTTTAAATTCCAGTAAATCAACATTATAAGTATTTAATGTTAAAAAGTATTGATAATTTTTATTTTTTACTCCCAATTCACTGGATGTACCAACAAGTTTATAACCAGAAACCACTAGCAGGCCATTTTTTTACTATGTGCACACATACACACTCACATATCATTGTATAAACAATACAGTTATCGCTCAGAAACTAAAAATGAAAATGTATTATACAATTAATAATTAAACTACTATTTTTATCATTCGGCTTCAGAAACTTCAGTGATTTCATAGATAATGTTAAATTCTAAAAAATAATAATGTTACTACCCCTAGTTCTTACACTCTTGCCAAGGCAGCACGAGGAGACCAAACTCAAGATTGTAGTAGACCGTGTGGATTGTGTACTCGGCATATACAATCTCACTTTGTGGGCGCTTCACTCATCTCACCTTGTTGATATTTTAGTTATGAGTCAATAGACAAGAGGCACAAGGAAATACACATAACAACGCACATAGTGAGAATATAGAATTAGGTAGTTTAAATTTAAAAAAAATGTATTCATAGAAAACTTTACCAGTCATCCATTGAAGTATCTTTTTCAAAAGACAACATTAAATAATCTTCAACATCTGAGTTCTCAGTACTGCTTAGTTCACTGGCATAATTATTTTTTTCTTCAATGTTCAAAGTTTCACATACAGATTCTTGATCATCTACGTGCATAGTTGACTCGTATAATTTTCCTTCTTGGACAATCATTCTTCCAAAATCCCTAAAAAACCAGTAAAACGCTTAGAATTTATGCTAATTAATTTATAATAGAAAAGCATTGTGTTACAATTCATGTATTTCAGAATCGTCAACATCTTTTTGAAAAATTCTATTTTTGTCTAATTTATTTTTTTTATTGACATGTATTGTTGTGTTAATTTTGTTGGTGGATCTTTAAGAATTAATTCAACAATGATAATAATCTTAATTGTATGTTATACAACGTAAGTTACCTATCAAACATTATTATTATTAGCTTGATACGAATGAATATCATCATTTTACAATTTACAACTTTTGCGTTTAGAATATATATTTTATATTTTTGCTTTAAGCCTTAAAAAAAAAAAAAATAACCTATAATATGCAATATAAATAATATAGAATAGTAAAAATTATTCATTACTTTTTTAGGTATATTATATTTTAGATTTAAATTGTCATATAAAAAAAATTAAATAATTAATGATCTTGAATTAATCTTGAAAACAATTCAGTTACCACAGAAACAGTTTAATTTGCTATCTGTTCACTTTTTTCCACAATTATTTAGTTTTAAAACTACATTTTGAGAAAAACAAAAAAAAATATCCCGTTTTATACACACAACTTAGCAGAACCGTACTAAAAATCTTAGAATAAGCCAAACTATGCGCCAAATGCCAAACTATCGCAAACTATGTTTTTATATTTGGATTCATTGTTACATAAAACAACTTATGTTTAGCTTATTTGCTATAAGTAAATATATTTTATAATAATTAAAAAAATACTATAGAATTGGTGCCCCGTTTTTGACTAGAGCAAAATAAAATGTTTACATGAGATCAATTATAAATTATTAACATTATTAAATATTATTAATAATTAATTACCCAATACTGTTTTCATCTGAGTTACAAAAGTCTGTACTTATTATATCAATATCATATTTAAATATTTTGTTGGGTGGCTGATATATAAGTTCATCATCACAGCTAACATCATTCCTAGAATTTTGGTATAAAACATAATTTTATAATTTAATTTATTAAAATTACAAATATTTATTACTGTTTTGTATTTTAAACCAAAAATTAATTTCTGGTTCATTCTTAAAGTTAAATATATGCACATAATTATTAAAATATATTATGTGTTAACTGTAAAGATTGAAATCTCTTTTAAATAATGTTCATGGTTATATTTAATTTAAAATAAAAATTAAATTACACTATAGTATATTCCATGACATTCTGACGTTTTGCAAAAAGTTTTTCCATGTATTCAATTTTCCGAGTTATTATTTGGATCATATCACTCATGGATTGTTCAGAGGTTCTACAAATTAAATAATATTAAAATTAAAAAACAGTTATTTTAAAATTAATAGTTTGGATTCAATATGGAAGTTTAAGACTAACCTTTTGCATACAGCATTTGACTGATTATCCTTGTAAAGGGATCTTTTATTTGTAGATGTTTCACAATTTAATGCAGCAATTTGATCCTTTATTTTTATAGATAAAATAAATAAATAATGATAATTAACAAAAAAAAATATATTTTTTAAATTCTTATATAAAATTAATTAAAAGAAAGTAAGCAAGTTATTTTTTTATAAAATGTTATTAAAGTTACTGATTATAATATAATATAGGCAATATGACTCAGTCAAATATGTAAGAAGTGTTTAATATAATATAGTAAATTAGTTATGAAATCTGTATAATATATTGTGCAACTTAATTCATAGCAAATGTTAAAATTACCGTCATTGCTCTTTAAGTAACACCATATTATTAAAAACTTAATACTGCATTTTTTTAAATATAAATGTATTTATTTTTCAAATTCTTATATTAATTATTAGAATATCATAAATTTTAACTAAAACAATATTTTCTTAACACAAAAAATAAATGTACCTAGCATATTAAAAAAAAAAAAAATGACTCACATTGTACTCAAATTCAGACTCCAATATTGATAGTTCTCTGTTTTTATTTTTGCTAGTATTTAACTCTATATCAATTACCTTAGAATAAAACTCATGTTAGATATAATATTATACTATCTATTATATTAATCACATAATCAATTCAAATTAATACATACCTCATATTTTGAACAGGAAGGTATAACAATCTCATTGGGAATTTTATTTGCCATTATAAATTAAATAATATTATAAATATTGGTACGTTTGTGAGTAATTATAATATCTGCACAAATATTATAGGTACATAGACTTGAAACCTAAAAAGAAAAATAACAATTTTATAGGTACTCGACATAATATTAAGCAAATAACAATAAATTATATACAAAGCAATTCATCAAGCAAGCTTGCCATCATATTAACAAAGAATTTATTCAGGATAATTACAATTTTTAAGTATACCTATTTAAGAACTAAATTTTCAATCACTAAGATTTTTTATACCATATTTACAGAGCGCCCTGAGTGATACCTAGCTTCTTTCTTTCAAACGAGAATCATCATTTTTACCAGTAAATTGATAAGCAGATAACTTAAAATGTTTCATATAAAAATATAAATGGAAATTTGAACAAGTAGTTTTTAAGGTATTTAATTTGTGCAATATGAATTTTATCACACAGAAAAGAAAACATTTTATAACAGTGTGATTGCAGTGAACGTCAAATAAAACATCAAATAAAACGTCTCTGCTTTGTTTTTATACTATTAAATTACCCTGCCTCTCTATTATAAAGACAATAAATAATTAAAAATTGTTAAACAATTAATTATAACATTCCGTGAATAACTTATGAATTGTTTCAGAGAGCCTGTTCAAAATATTTCCCCTTTTTGGTAACTTCAAATTGTCATCGTCTCTATTACATTTCATTTGAGTAATACTCTCTTAGTCTTTTATCAATTAGTGAAAGTTGAAACACAGCCAACTAACTCTAAATTCATCTACATGAAGTTTCCCTCACACCACTTTGTTCAAATGATTTCAAA
This sequence comes from Acyrthosiphon pisum, assembly GCF_005508785.2. NCBI lineage: Eukaryota > Metazoa > Arthropoda > Insecta > Hemiptera > Aphididae > Acyrthosiphon > Acyrthosiphon pisum. Next base: position 117,668,006 of record NC_042493.1, read on the forward strand.
ATACCACCAATAAATTGAAAACTAATTGAAAATAATTGAAAATCCTACCGTAGTATATACACCGTACCGTACCAACCTTACCAACCATATTCATAATACCCTACAACAGCTAATAACCTTATTCCATAGTCACCGGACTTAAAATATTATATGGATGATCATAAATTTTCTGGCCACTTAATTATTTTATCAATTGAAATATTCTAGTAGAGAGTGGGGCAGATTTGAATGAAATTCATATTTAATTCTTTTAATTTTTAATTTTTTGACAAATTTTATATTTGATAATTACAATCTGTAGTCTAGATAGTTTTGAATACTATTTGACTCATGAAAACCTTATATATTAAATAACCAATTTAATTTCTAATTATGAAGTTAAGTATATTTTTATTCAAAAGTACCCCACCCATGGAGTACATTTGAACGTGCAGGGGGTAGATTTGAATATGCGTATTAAATAATTAAAGAACCACATTTGAATGTTGAACATAAATAAATATTAAATTAAATTAAACTTTTTATTTATTATAATAATAAAAATAGCTCAATATAGTATAATAACAATTTTTTACAATTATGTTTAGATGTTTTCTTGTCAACTTTTTTTTTTACTGTGAAAATTTAGTTTTTTGGGTTTTCTAGATAAATCCACATCTTGTGACATAAATCCAGTAAACTAGTCTATTCCAGCCATAGTATAAGTATTTTAAGAAGGAGGAACCTATATTACACCCTATTATTTACCCTATTAATGAAGATTCAAATCTACCCCTTGCCATAATAGTCAATAATAATAGTAACATACATTTTAATAATTATAAATAATGTATGTACATTAAATATATTACTAGGCAACAATATTTTGAATATGTATATTTAATTCTAAACTTATGATTTTGAATTTTAGTTTCCAAAATTTTCTTACGGAAACACCTATTTTAAAAAAAAAAAAACCCAGAAAATCACATAATCATTTTTCTTTATCACAAAATTTTTCAAAAATG
>NC_042493.1:117669230-117685841 GCF_005508785.2 Acyrthosiphon pisum
ATGGATGCAGTTAATTTAAATACACCAGCGACCACTTTAACAATGTGTGCTGTTATAATTTATAAGTGAGAACCTAAATGTTTATAAATAAAAGTTTAGTACTCATCGTAACTTGAACTATATTGTTTGACTGACAGATTCTTATCTTTTGACTGCTACCGTGTAAATGTACCTACCTGTTGTCTTGCTAGGTGGAATCGGTGTCACATGGAATCGTCGTCGACGCACTGATTGCACCTGTGGGTCTTAGAGTGGTTTCAGATTTCCACTGCCGGCTACCGTCGTATCGAGAGAACGACGATCCTATTGGGTCACCTGCCTGCTTCCCAACCATAAGTAACTAGCCACGCCTCAGAAATTAGAATTTTGCCTTAGTGTCGTGTATAGTGGTGACCAGTTTTTTCTCAGTAATTTTGGTAGTGGGGAGTGCGATAACAAGAAGCACATTTTTGTATTATTATCGGAAATTAGGAAATCACAAACTGGTCCAAAGTACAACTGCAGCGTGTTTATAATATAATAATTTATAGTGTTTGTACAGTAGCATAAATAAGCCACCCAGATAGCAAATGATTGACTAAAAATATTATTATAACATTATAATATTATCATTACAAAATGCTATCAGGGCGAATAATAAGAACGTTGGCCTAGGGATAATTTGGAGCCGATTTCCAGGTTCAAATTCATAAGACTTATTAATAAATACCAAATATTATAAAAATAATCATCACCTTGTGAATTTCTGGATCACCGAGTACTTATTTCGTATATGATATTGCAATAATATACTCTAATGAGTGACTACTATTATACCCAACAACCGTTTAAATAACTTTACATAGAAAACAAATGAGGGATTTGTAGTTACTCAATTTATATATGGTGTTAAATTAATGTTAAAATCTAAAAGAAAAATCGGTTCATCTGACTACCTGATAAGGTAAAAGCAAATACTAAGTTTATTAACAATTAAAAAGTATTTGGAAGTATCTATAAATAATTTTTCAGTGTAGGTACTCTTTTATTTGTATAGGTAGACATACTTTTTCATGAATATTAAAATGCCTAGGTATACCTATTAAATACTTTTAGGAGCGGAGCGATAAATGTATTACTTTTACAATGATCTGAGTTTTTAAAATTTAATTTTTTTATGTCTCTTTACATGCTAAGTAGACAAAATAATTCTTCGATTTTCAATATCAGTATGTTCGATGGGAAAGTGAATATAGTTGGAAAAATTCGGATGGCCAACATTTGTCAAAATTACGATTAATTGCATTTTTTTTTTAGAATTTCATTTAAATTTTTTTTATATCTAAGATTAAGATGATATTCTTAACAATTTTATCTAGATTTACCAAAAAAATATGTTTTATGGAAAGTCAAATTAAATTCATATGAGCGTTTGAATTTCAAATTTATACGAGATTCGATATTTAATTGTATTTGTATTTTTTGTATTTTTGTAGTACTTAAAATATAAAACACCTTCTTAAACCGTCTAGGTTGCAATCATCTACTTGAGTTGATCCATCAGACAGTTTTTCATTAAGTTAATCCTCAATTCACTTATAATTACTATATTTCACTATAATTATTTAGATTGGTTATTAGCACGAATCATATTTGCATTTAAAACATGATATCGGTTCCACATTAAAAATAAGACCGGGTTGACATGGCCAAGTTACCGGGCCTCTCCGAGACCTTGGCCTCAGTGCTGCAGCCCCGGCTGCCTACCTTTCGCCGGGCCTGCTTACGTGGAACATTTTTGTAAGTTTTAAGTTCTTAGCTAATTAAGTTGAACATTTTATAAAATTTAACTACAAATTCATTTTTTAATTAACGATTTGGTAAATGATGTCAAAGTCAAACTTTAAATGCTTAGAAAACTAAAAAAAATTGAAAACCGAAATGTCCGTAAACAGTTCAAAACTAATCCAAATATTTTTATATAATCTAAAAATCGCCTAAGTTATTTTTAATAATTACATAGAAATTGCATATTGCATACATTATTTTATTTTAACATTTTACGATGATATCTTTTATGAGTATACTTATTACGAGTATACGTAAATTACTCTTATGAAATAGGTCGTGATATAAACGGTCGTTTGGTCAATGAGACATTAGGTAGAAAAATTAATTATGGACTTAGGGTTCGGGACTTGTTCCACAAAAAATTATCAAAATATGCAGTCAAAATTATCGAAATTGTTCAAAACTGTTCTTACTAGACAACATTATCAGTAGCGTAACTAAAAATTTGTATGGTGCTGAGAGATGCTGAATCTGAGAAAAAATACAAAAAAATACAAATACAGTAGATATTTCTTTTATTCACACTTTTTATTTTTTTATTAATCTTGATAAAATTCTTAGGTCAACACAGTCAATGGGCTATAGTCCCCTTAGCCCCCTTCTCCTGATTGTTCACTATAGATTATAGTAGTATTATCGTTACTTTTGAAAATGAAAAATCTATAAAAGCTATTTTAAGGACTAAATATGAATAACTTTGTAATAATAATGAATTAGTACAATATAATATGATGTATTAATAAAAATACCTTAAACCATCACGCTTGTTTTCATGAATAACAAAATTTAATTTATGTTTAAGTATAAAGATTGTTGTATAACAATACTTATAATAAAAATTTCCTGGTATATTGTTATATTATAGCAGTTGAAAAATATTATTTAAAATTCATAGTCATAATTTTTTTTATAAGCATTTGAAATTTGAATTTTGACAACATTTATCATATATAAAATATAATAATTATTTGTTTTTTTAAAAATGTAAAAATGTTTAACTTTTATAGCTAACGATTGAAAATATAAAACAAGGTTCCACATAAATAGGTTATATAATATAATTTACTTTATTCACAATATATAATCAATTAACATACTTAGTATTTAGTTAGGTATATCATAGGTATATCATATAACCTATGACATAGGCTAACTGTGCGTCTTCGCTCAGAATCGTTTTTCTTATACAATGATATTATATCATTGAATTCAAATTTAACATCATTCATAACAGTGAACTAATTGTAACCTACTGTACATCAGAGCGACACCTACTTGCCCACCTTTCGTATGTCTTGTATAAAACTATTAAATCAATTGAAAATTAAACCCAATAAAGGAATTTATTAGTGAAAAACACAAAAAGGCATTTATCAAAAAAAGGCAAAAAAAAATACTTTCATCATCCTATACATATTAAATGACACATTTTTATGTAAAAATTATATCTTTATTATTATTATAAAAAAAAAGGCTTTTGCCTTCAAATCCAAACCTTAATTGTAATTATAAAATTAGGTATAATTGTAATAAATCGATTGATTTTTTTGATCTTATAAAAAATTGTCAATCATAATAAAATTTGTTAAAAGATAAGAAATAGTTCCAAATTTCTAAATAGGTTCTAAATTTAATATCTATTAACCGTGGCACACAAGTGCCTTGGATTTTAGCGGTTTCGTACAATACAACTTTTGTTTCTTATCTCATTTTAGGGGGCGATTCCAACTTGGCCCGTGTTTTTTTTAGGTAAAAATTGTTTAGGTGTAAACTCGGCCCGAATAAAAATATACGTATAATATACGCAGTTTTATTTTTTTTTATAACCTGTCAATAGCAATATTAATGAACAATTAATTTTAGAATTTTTTTACCTTTTTGACTTATAAATGCTTTTATTGTGTTTAATTTTCAATTGATTTAATAGTTTTAAACACGACATACGTATAAATTACACAAATCAATAAGATTTTCTGTAGACTGTGCATTATCGGCTGTTAATTATTTTTAATGGGTTTTATTATAGGCGATATTTACTGATATCACTAAATAATTTATCAAGTATTTGGTATGGCCAGTTAAAATAACGTTTATCAATAGGTAGATTAAAATTTGTTCATAATGCGTATAAACTTACTATAGATTCAAAATTTGTGCATCAGTCCGCCTCGATTACATTATCTTTGTACACAAATATCTTAAGCCCAAACCGTCAACGTTTTATTAAAGACAGTTTATCTAAGTACATGATAGTGATTTTTTTTTAATACACACTAGTTAAACAAACAGAATACACACTATACAATTTTTAAGTAAATTTTTTTTTGTAAATGCTTTTTTAAATTAATTCAATGATTTTTTTGTCTTTTTTTATATTTTAAATGCTTTTGTTACTGATTATATTGCCTTTAAATCTGAACCCTAGTTATAATTTGTTTCCATCATATTATTTTTACTGACAATTTTTTATAAAATCTCAATTTTTAAATAACTACTTACCTATATAATGGTAATCACTTAACATTCTTAGTAATACAAAGGCTGATTAAAAGTCTTCGCTCAGAATCGTTTTTCTTATACAATGATATTATATCATTGAATTCAAATTTAACATCATTCATTACAGTTACCTACTTGTAACCTACTGTACACCAGAGCAACACCCAATTGCCCACCTTTCGCATGGCATGTATAAAACTATTAAATCGATTGAAAATTAAACACAATAAAAGCATTTATAAGTGAAAAAGCCAAAAAGTCATTTATCAAAAAAAGGCAAAAAAAAATAGTTTCATCATCTTATACATATTAAATTACATGCATTTTTATATGAAAATTATTTCTTTATTATTATTATAAAAAAAAAAAAAGCTCTTGCTTTTAAATCCAAACCTTAATTATAATTATAAAATTATAATTTTAATAAATCGTTTGATTTTTTTGATCTTATAAAAAATTGTCAATCATAATTTGTTAAAAAATAATAATTAGTTCCAAATTTTAACCGTGGTACACATGTGTCTAGGATTTTAACGGTTTCGTACAATACAACTTTTTTTTTATCTCATATTGGGGGTGATTGTATACTTGGCCCGTGTTTTTTTCAGGCAAAAATTGTTTAGGTTTAAACTCGGCCCCAATAAAAATGTATACGTATAATATACGCCTTTGTCTCATTTTTTTTATAACCCATGGATAGCAATATAAATGAACAATTTATCTTAGAACATTTTTAAATATTATAACTTTTTTTCATAAATGCCTTTTTGTCTTTTTACATATAAATGCCTTTATTGTGTTAAATTGTCAATTGATTTAATAGTTTTATACACGATATACGTATAAACGGCACAGATTACTAAGATTATCAGTAGACTGTGTATTGTCAGCTATTAATTATTTTTAATGGGTTTTATTATCGGCGATATTTACCAATACGACAAAATACTTTATCGAGTATTTGGTATGGCCATTTATATAACCGTTTATAAAAGTACCCATACTACTTATCTATGTGTAGATTAAAATGTATTCATAATGCGTATAAGCTTACTATAGATTCAAAATTTGTTCGTCAATCCGCCCCGATTACATTATCTATGTAGGTACACAAATATTTTAAGCCCAAACTGACAACGTTTTACTAAAAACAGTTTATCTAATTACATGAAACTGATTTTTTAATACACACTAGTTAAATATACAGTATACAAACTATTTAATTTTTAAGTAAATTTTTTTTTGTAATTGCTTTTTTAAATTAATTAAATCTTTTTTTTGTCTTTGTTGACATTTTAAATGCTTTTGTTACTGATTATATTGCCTTTAAATCAGAACCCTAATTATAATTTGTTTCTATTATATTATTTTTACTGACAATTTTTTATAAAATCTCAATTTTTAAATAACTACTTACCTATATAATATATACATTTTGGCACAAAAGATATGTCATTTTAGCATCTTTCATTATAACAGATGTATAATATTAAATTTGCGTTTATGTCCTACATACTTTGGGGTGAATAATATGTCAATTTTCTATTTTTTGCGCTTATGTCTTACACTCTTTCAAATGACCTTTGCAGGCTAAATAATAATTATAAATATTTATTAATGGTGTGCTATCATAAAAGTTTATAATTTTTTAGCATTAACATACAAGTTATTATATAATAATTAATTTTTAAATACATAAGTACATCATTAGAATTGAGGTTCATACCAGACTTTCGTCTAGAAGAACCAGTTTTGTGTTATTATCTCTAACGTTAGAGTGAATTAATTGATTTACATATTTAAAGGTAGGAATATTATTTAAGGTATCTCGTAACTCGTATGATATTTTAATGATATAAAATTTACGACTTGAGTCTGTAAAACTCAAAGAGCAAGCTTCATACGCTACCCACCCATATACCAACTAAATTATTTTGGAACAACACAATATTTCAGATTCTTCATAGTTAAAATTTTCAATGACTCATACAATTAATGACATGGATACTTACACTTATTTTTAAACACGTGTTTTTAATTAGTTGATAATTAGGACCAGAATTTGAATGCAGAGAGCATTATTTTTTAGGAATATGCTTTTCAAGTACAAAATCAGTTTCATATATCACAGAGAATTTAAAACTTAAACTTTTGAATTTTTTGTATTTTTAGTAGTTTTTAGAGATTTGTTTATAATTCAGTTAATTATGTTAATATTCAGTGAATGTTTATACATTTAATATTATATTGTTAGACTAAACTTAATTGGAAATACAAAATATTTATTAGCTCAAGAAAATTTGTTCTGACCATTAATCATTTGTAGATTATACCAAAATCTGGTAAAACTAAGACTACCTATTTATGATTTTGATAAGTTGTTCGTCGATAACGTCTTTATATTTTTATCTACAGATAATCAGGAAATAAATCCCCAGAAAAAAATTTTACAAGCAACTACTTAGTTTTTAAATTATAAAAGTAGCTTAGGTAACTATATTATAACTAAATATAAAAAATAATAATATATAATAATTATGCCCCGGATTATTATGCCCTAGGAATTAATTATTCAAATATGTCCTAAAAAAATATATTTTAATCGCAATAATGTCCTTAACAATGAATAAAATTGATGAAAATACAAAATAAAATTTACGTTTTCAATGATCAGATGTATGACTACCATAAGACGTTTGCACGTACCTGTAAGTCGAGAGTGCCTCATATATATTTCGTCATAATTATAAGTATACTATTCATTTTTAATCGGCGGGTGGCGTGTGATTTTAGGTTTTAGAATTGAGTACTTCGATCGATAAAAATAAATACTTTAAGTTATCATTATATTTTAAAGGTACGAGAAAAAAAATTTGTGCGTGGCAGTTTAGTGATATAATATTGTTACATGTTACTATTGTATATAAATAGGTCCTGCAGCATGGCACAGTAATATGTCTTTTGAGTGACGCCGGGTAGACCGGAAACCTAATAGGTAGTATATATAGAAACGAACCTTAAAATCCATCGTATTTATCTTGTAAACTATATATAATTGGAATTTGGACATTATGTTTTATTGTCGTAGTCCTCTTAATTCCAGTCGGCGGCGGCGGCGGGTACGATATAACATAATGATTAATGGCGTCTGGGCAGCTGTCTTCCTATGTCCTTTATAAGTATAACGTATATTATTATTCAATGCTTAACATAAAACGTAGGTAGATACCTGCTCGATTATGGTACAATCGTAAATTCAATATCTAAGTCGTTTATAGTTAACGATGAAACGAATTAAGTTTTCAATATTATAATATCATTTATAGTGGTGCTAAAAATGTGTGACTACTATCAGAAATATATTATATAAATAGAGAGGTGGTTATATAATGTTTTCTTTTTGCTGGAGTCATCTTAATTTAAATACGTTAAGGTTATAAAGTAACAAACTTGTTTTTGACTAGTAGGTACTAAGTTATCGATAAGGCTATGGATCATACAAATTTGAAATTTTAATTCAAATTTCACAAACCAAAATAAAATATAAATTGAATTGATAACTGTCAATCAGACTTTGGAATTTTAGATGCTTATGACTATAATGCTTTACCATAGTCGTGATAACACAAAACAATTGTATCACTAATATCTTAATGATTAATCAATTATCGATCTATTTTATGAAAATGCTACAAAACATTTAAAAATATTTATAAAAATATACTGTAATGTATAAATATTGGCAAAAAACGGGGGGGGGGGGGGCATGGCCACTCCTGCCCCTGCCTCTGTGGGCACCCTTGCAATCTGGTGCAACATTTTATAACATATAATATAGGTACCTATGCCGTGCAACGCACACACCTGAGTGATATAAATGTGCAGTGTATAGGTATATATTATTATGTGCGTGCAGTGCGAGGAAGTCAGAGAAAAAAAAATATGAGAAAAAATTCGTCATCCGTGTTGTCGTCACGATAAAAATTACGTGCGCACGTATATGATGTGTAGTAGGTATAATATAATTATATAGGTACACGAAACGCCATAGAAGAGAATGGAAATGTGGGAGATGGATAAAACGAGCCCGTCGACGACACCGCTGCACCGTCGCAGCAGCCGACACCCGCGTAGACGATATAATATAATATTATCGCACGCGGCCGTTGCGTGTGTACTATTATTATATTATGATTTAGCACCGGTTGTCGGGTTCGCAGGGACGATTATGTTACCCGGTCTGAAAGGTGTAAACAGCCGCTATAATCTAAAACATATCATAATGTATAACGGGTCCGACGAAAACTGCGAGGTCCTTACCGGTCGCCTCCGCGGGGGTAATGGATGGAGGTCACTAATAGACTGATGCCGCGGGACGATGACACAATACCGGTAGACGGACACACCTTCGGATTTATGTTAATTTTGATCCCCACCCCCGCGAAGCACTCGCGTTGTACAGCCATCGTACCGCGAAAAAGAGTCGGATTTTCGAACAAAACGTTTTAGTTGTATTGTTTGGGGGGTTTTTTCGAGCACCCGCGGTCCTGGGCGTCGGTAGAGAGGTGGAGGTTTCCGTCGGGTGGGTATATAACTGTTGTGCAGTTATCGCCGTCTTATTACGCGTGACAAATTTTTCGTATCTACCTACCCATATCGATATCACCCATACAAAAATACACACCTTTAATCGTACACAATAATGAAATATTATAATATGGTACCTACTGCCATCGCTATATTATTTTCCGAGCGCGCGTTGCGATCGGTATCGGCCTCGCACGGGATGTATCAATTGAAATAATACTCGGGAGTCACTGCTGCAGTCGTGACGGCGGCGGCATTATAGCCGTAATCACTGTTATTTTTTTCTTTTCGGGTCAAGTCCGAAAAAACGCAACGTCGTGCCATATTTAATACTCAGATCATAATTTATATATTGTAAAAGGTCACGAGTCACGACTATTGAGTGTGGTTTATGTCTATACATTGTGAATATAATATTATAATATAATTATAATATAGTATAATATAATGTGCATTCGCAGATCCACGGCTCACAACAATATGTTATGAATTTATGTTGTTGAGTTGGTTTATGAAGTTGTGACTTAAGAGATAAAAGGCAATGTTGAAATTTGTTATATTATTGATTTGATATATTTATATGTAAATATGTTACATATTTTTTTTGTTTCATACAATAAATCAACTTTTAAAAAAGTTCACTTGGAAGTTGACGATCATAAACTATTAGATATAATAAAAATTTTATTTTTATTTTTCACGGATTTTTCATGCAATATTTTATGATATATTTCAAGAAAATAAATTTCATGAAATTTTATAACCCTAGTTACGACCCGTCGACGAAAGACCGGCGCGCCGGCCGTGAGTGAGACGCGGTGGCGAGCTGCAGAAGTTCAGGAGAAAACCAGTACCTAGGTATATGTATTGTACTCGTACGTATATGTAGGTACATACGTAAATACGTTGTTATTTTGACGACGCCGGCGACCGAAGCAGTACCCAATTCGTGCGCCACTTCTCCAAACCTTTTGATAGTTTAATTCAACACGCACAGCACCATCGACCGTTTTATATTTTGCTGATTAGATTGGCGTCAAACACATTATAATATAATGTAGCTTACGCGAGTTCGCACACACTCATTATTTATATATTATATAATTTAATATAATATGACCGTATACGGGAGCGATAGTTCTAATGGATTTTCCCAGCCGAACAGTTAATTTTTATTATTATTATTTTGTGACGCGTATAAAATAGGTATAATATAACGATATAGCGGCTATACAACGTAGGTACGTGCGGGAACGCGAGCGACGAAAATAAAAAAAATACTAAGCGCACCACCGCTGACACACACACGTGAAAGCTGCAGAGCAGACCCGCCACCGTCACGCTCGCAATATAATAATAATAATATGTATATAACGTGATGTGTTGTACTCGGCGACCGACGTCGCCACTCGACGGAATCAAAGCCGACCGATTATTGCGAAATTATTCCGATCTGGCCACCCAGTAATACCATGTTTGTAAGCTATTGTTTTTTTTATAGGTACTATTAATAGTGTAATTGTGAAAATCATTTTAAAATTAGTTTTGCATGATATCACTATAAGTAGATATTTTACTTATATTTAAAATAGGAAATAACATTGGTTCGGTCAATAATTAGATGATAATTAGACGCACAATAATATTATATCACTCAAATCGTTATGGAGTCCTCCTACCCCGCCACCGCACGGTGTGTCCTAACGTCTGATCACCGGTGGTGGAGGGGGGAGGGGGGTATTATATTATTAGCACCTAAATAACGGCGAATGCTGTTCGCCGCGGTGCTATACACAATAATAGTAATAATATAATATAAAATCTTAACACACACACTCGTGAGCGCGTGCACGCACGCGAATTTACGGTATATCACAATGCACCGACATGTAACGCCGTCGGCCCGGTGGTGCGCCGCCGGTATGGTTCCTCGTCAACGGCGGCGGTGTCGGCAGATGTTCGGGGGACGACGCGGCGGCGCACCGGCACAGAGCACACGACAACCGTCCCGCCGCGCGCCACCGCCGCGAACCTTACCGGTCGGTGCGCGTATTATGCACGTCGCATTATACCATTATTATTATTACTAGGGTTAGGATGTTTACGATTTTGCATATTTTTTTTAGGTTGTCCAATAGCATCCATTCTTATACAGAAATATGTTTCATGATATCTATATTCAAAATATCAAAATTTTATTTTGTATATAATTGCATATTTTACCATTTTTTTAAAAAAAGTGCATAATTTATGTTTTTTCTGTTTTTAAGCGCATATTTGACGGTTTTCGATGCAAAATGCTGAAAAACACCGTAATTCTATATATTTTACTGAATCTTATATAAGTTTGATTATCAGCTGTATTTCACATATTATCACTTATTTATTGTTGAGAATTCAATATGGTTATACCTATACGGAGTAAAGCTATTTAGGTAGGTACCTACTTAAATAGAATTTTCGATGAGCCTCGTCAATTGTCACAGTCAAAACTTATCTTAAAACTGCGAGCCATTACAATTTTATCAGATATTTTAATAGAACGTTTAATAATTTATAGTTAGTTTCCGTCTTGTCTACGATCGATGTAGAGTACCGTGTATTGCACGTTTCGTATTTATTTAATTTATTGTTGATTTATTAAATCACCCAGTTATACCTAAAGTTAAAAGCTCTTGATCTAATCGACTAAAAGGTTTTGTAAAAGAATTTGGAGAGCTGCACGTTTTAACTACCGATGGTTCAATCCTTTATTGCAAATTATGCGAAGTTAAAGTCGGTAGTGAACGTCGGTTTACTGTTGAACAGCATATGAACACCGCTAAACATATTCGATTAAGGGCCAGTTGTACCATCTCTGATTAAAGTTAACCGGAGTTTAATCGGCCAAGTTTGCGCGGTTAAATATCTGTTATCAGCTGATTAAGCTTAATCGAAATTTAACTGTAGACGGTACAACAGGCCCTAAGTAAACAAAAAGAAAAAAATGATAAATAACAATTAATATCAAACACAAAAATTTTCAATTTGTCTATAATAATAAATGTTTATTGCATTTTTTGTCCAAAAATTTCTTTATTTTTTAATGCATATTTTTCAAATTTTTCATGCATATTTAGATGATTCTTAGTGCATAAGTGCATACATATTCATTCATTTTTTAATGCATAAATATCCTAATCCTAATTATTACTATTATTATACCGGGTGGCCAGTAATGCACCAGGTTAGCCGTGGTTCCGGGGCGTATACCGCGGTTCCGGCAACATATATATCCGAATTTGGTATGCGTGTATATACCTGTTATATACATATCTACTTATTCATACGTGTATTCCATATATTTGCAAGGGATTATTGGCGTTTTCTCGTTATTTTTACGTCACGTTATTGGGTACTTACATGGGAGTACACGACCCCGTCAGCCTGGAGAGTGGTTGAGACGTGAATTTAGTGATAATATTATAGGGTCAAGATTAAATAGAAAAAATATCCAATAATAGCAAAAACCTCATTTTAACCGCAATAATATCATTAAAAAATTACCCTCTAATTATATTTTTTTGAATTGAAAATGTTTTTTACGACTTGTTCGACTTTGTTTGGCAAAAAATATATTTCACAAAATTATAAAAATAAACTACATGACTTAAAAAAATGTTATTACAGTCAAACTTTTTTTTTATAACCATGTTTACAAATTAGTTATTTTGATATAAACAAAACAAACTAATTAAGATTTAAATTATTTTATTTTCTTTATTAAAAAATAAAATTACAATATTGTATACTATACGCGATTTGCAAGTGTATGTTATGATTTAAAAATTAAAAATGAAAAACTATTGATTGAGCATAAAAGTAATATAATTTGTCAGGTCTTTCTGTTACACTCTGCATATCATGGAAATTGCTGCAAATAATGTCCAGTCTCGTCATAAACTGTAATAAGTGTTGTGTTTGAACAAGTATAATTTTATGATATAAATACATAATTATATAGGTACCCATGGTATAAATTAACAAGATCGTATTGAATAACGATGTAAACGGTTAGGTTAATTAATAAAACTAAAAAAAAAAATATTGTGTACTTGAAAGCCTTGGATGCACACGTATTTTCAACTCGTTCAAAATTATTTTTACATTTCAATTAATAATATTTCAATTATTATTTTGTCACAATACCTTCAACGATCGATTATGATTTATGCCAAAACCATATTAATAGTTATTTTGAAATTGTAAATTGTTTGTACATCTTAAAATACTCATAACTCGCTTTAAAATTAAAGATGAGATTGAGATTGCCTAAATAATAATCTTACCTTTAAATTTTATAAGAAGTATCAATTCACTCTAATTTTTAAACTAACGGAGGTAAATGTTTCGATTACGTATACACAATTGTAAGATGGAAACAACAAATGTCACTGTAACGTCCCCTCTATACATATTATATTGGACTAAACTATTGGTTTATTTTAAATAATTGGTTGATTGGTAGTAAATTTTGTTTTTGATTAGACCACTAAGTCGGTAGAGAAATTAATTGTTATCAATGCAAGTGGATAAAATGGACTTGTACCAATTTTTCCGTTATAGATAATATTGATACTTTGTACAGTCGTACCTAGCTTACAACAAATAGGTAGGTATATAGTTGATACCCAGTAAACATTATTTACTTAGTAAATATAATATAAAAGTATACTTTAGATTCTGAGCGAAGAGCGTTTTACTATAGTTTTTTTTTTAAATTATTGTCGACGATAAACAATTTTTCGTTCTAGCAAAAAACTTTAAAATGTAATACCACAATTAATTTAATTTACTCTGTAGTACTATAAGGTCTAAGTCTAACAGTAAAATAAATTACTTTATTCACAATATTATCGTACAACTTACTTAGTACCTATAATAATATTATAGGCTGTAGACAGGCTGTCTTCGCTCAGACTCGTTTTCCGTATGCAATGATTGTATATCATAACATTTAATTTAACACATCCATTTTACAGTGACTTTCTATAGACACCTAATGTACATCAGATCGTTATCCGTTTACCCGCCATTTTAAAAATAAGAATGGATTGCACAAAGTTGCATTGGATTATGTTATGTACCTATAGATACTATCGTAATGAACATTCGTAACGAATATTGACCCACTTCACACCGAGTAATTTCTGGTGTCAGAATCGGAAAATTTATAGTTTCACCTCCTCTGTGATGACACTAGGAAGGGGGGTGTCATACCATTAAATGTCGTCTCGTTATGGATCGTCATAGTTGGAGATTGATTGAAAGAACATCTAATACGAATCATCGATACGAATCATCGCCAGTTTCCGATTCCGTAACGAGACATTATAGCTGGACTGACCTATACTGCCTATATACCTTTGCGTTTTCGTATTCAAACCACAAGTCGACGAATTTCGGTTTTTAATAAAAATATGTATTACTACGCTAAAAATACGAGTGAAATGCTTCTATTTTCGAAGGAGAAAATATTTTTCGTGGATGTATTTGTTTTGCACAATAATTTAAGTACGTTTATAATTGTAACAAAAAAAAATATATATATACATAATATTCTTGTCGAGCTAATTTTTGACGATTTTTGTGAAAATGCTTCGACGTCTTTTCCCTCTCTTCATATCTAATTAATATTGTGCACGTTAAATCATTATTATTATTATTATTATTTGTCATGTGAGTATGTAATAGGTAGATCCGTGGGGCGCCGGGAACTCGACAACAACTAGATAGGTACAGCAGCAGCAGCAGTCTATTGTGAAAAATGAATAATTATTATAATACACTATTATAATTCAACTGTTACAATAATAGTGGTGTGGTTTTGTGCTGTGATTATTTACATAAATTGAACGTCTTTGCTTTCCCGGCAAAATGGAAAAACGCCGCAGGATACGCCACTGGCGGCCAAAGCATGAAATTATTGTGATTTTCGCAATCAATGTAATATGTTTCTTTTCTTTCCAAGCGCTCTGAGTTAAAAGCAATATTTTACTATGAAAACCCCAAACGTGAGCATTATAATTGCGATTATATTATAATATATTTTACTAGGCGCTACTCCGCAGTCCGCACTATACCTACCTCCTTTATGACATTGTATAATATTATAATGATTTAATTTGGTTTCAGTGGTTACAAAAAAAAAAAAAAAAAATTGGGTAAGTGGATGTCACTCTGCTCTACAGTAGGTTATAAGTGGGTCAATGTATAAAGGATTATCTTAAACTTGAATCCAATGATATAATATCATTGTATAAGAAAAATGATTCTGAGCGGAGACGGTTTGTCAGTCTTGATATTTTATATTTTGTTATTATTTATTTTATCATGTAAGTTGAATTAATATTAAAATATTATAATTTTTTATTCGTTTCTATGGTGATAGACAAAGCGTTAGAAATTAAAATCCCATTATTAGCGTTTTTTCGTAATTTTCCAGTGGTTTTTCCCGTGGCATTAAATAACTATTGAGAAAATCGAAAAATGACCTGTTTAAAGTACCATATTGATCCAATTTGCTAAAAGATAAGGTATTATATGTTGAAATTGAAATTCTCCTTCTGGAAGAAATCAAACAAACCGGAGTGAGTATTTTCTTTGAGGTAAGCGGCAATTGGTTGAAAAAATTTGGACCCATATAGTCGACAAAAGATTGGCCAAATTATTTTTTAGCATAGTTAACTGGCAGATCATAAGCTCTATCATATTTGTTCTCTAATTTTAGTAAAATGTATTTGATTACTTTGAGATGAAATGAGTTTATTAATAACAAACATTAAGTCGATTTTTTTGTATAGTCTTATTGGTAATATACCTAACAATTTATAATTTCGATTAGTTGACCCCTTTAAGGTTTTCTTACTTAAGATAATTCTTACAATACAATTTTGATTAATTTGTACATTTTTTATATTATATTGTCTTTGATGCCACCCCATACCAGAAGACCGTATTGAAAATTGGATTGATAATAAGCAAAATATGTATTACGTAAATAGTTCAATGGCAGCATACAAGGTGATCCATTTAACGTAAGACACTTTATCGTTTAACCATCTACTTTTCGTACAATAAGTGTCTTACGTTACATGGATCACACTGTATGCTTCAGTCTTAAGAATTTAAAAATTATGCAGCGTAGTTTGCCGATTAAATTATTTATATAAAGATCTCACCTCAAATTATTGTCATATATAATTCCTAAATAGTGGATTCTAGATATTTCTTTGTGTTCATGCTGCTGTCGTCAGCATTTTCGCCACTCCGTCTGTAATGGTGACAATGTACAGCATGCACAATGGACAACTCTTTTCTCCCCGCTCTTCACCGTCCCTTCCTACGCATTACACGCATGATCTATTCTATACAAACGTATTTCTAATGTCTTTACTTAATCAATGTAAACACCGCCATAGTTTATATATTTTTATTTGTTTTGTTTTTTACCTTGTGTGTCAACATAACCAAAAAGTGTTCGTATTATAATTCTGTATTACTACTATATTGTGGTGCGTGTACTGGAGACGCTCGCTAGTAAAGCAGCTTCCATTATTTCGTTTGTATTAATTTTTATATACACGTTATATTTTTTATCATTGTCGTCATCAGTAAGATGACACAATAATCATTGTAATTTTCTCTGGTTTCACG
>NC_042493.1:117685941-117686771 GCF_005508785.2 Acyrthosiphon pisum
CCAGTAATACCATGTTTGTAAGCTATTGTTTTTTTTATAGCTACTATTAATAGCTGTAATTGTGAAAATCATTTTAAAATTAGTTTTGCATGATATCACTATAAGTAGATATTTTACTTATATTTAAAATAGGAAATAACATTGGTTCGGTCAATAATTAGATGATAATTAGACGCACAATAATATTATATCACTCAAATCGTTATGGAGTCCTCCTACCCCGCCACCGCACGGTGTGTCCTAACGTCTGATCACCGGTGGTGGAGGGGGGAGGGGGGTATTATATTATTAGCACCTAAATAACGGCGAATGCTGTTGGCCGCGGTGCTATACACAATAATAGTAATAATATAATATAAAATCTTAACACACACACTCGTGAGCGCGTGCACGCACGCGAATTTACGGTATATCACAATGCACCGACATGTAACGCCGTCGGCCCGGTGGTGCGCCGCCGGTATGGTTCCTCGTCAACGGCGGCGGTGTCGGCAGATGTTCGGGGGACGACGCGGCGGCGCACCGGCACAGAGCACACGACAACCGTCCCGCCGCGCGCCACCGCCGCGAACCTTACCGGTCGGTGCGCGTATTATGCACGTCGCATTATACCATTATTATTATTACTAGGGTTAGGATGTTTACGATTTTGCATATTTTTTTTAGGTTGTCCAATAGCATCCATTCTTATACAGAAATATGTTTCATGATATCTATATTCAAAATATCAAAATTTTATTTTGTATATAATTGCATATTTTACCATTTTTTTAAAAAAAGTGCATAATTTATGTTTTTTTCTGTTTTTAAGCGCATATTTGACGGTTTTC
>NC_042493.1:117686821-117695577 GCF_005508785.2 Acyrthosiphon pisum
TTATTGTTGATTTATTAAATCACCCAGTTATACCTAAAGTTAAAAGCTCTTGATCTAATCGACTAAAAGGTTTTGTAAAAGAATTTGGAGAGCTGCACGTTTTAACTACCGATGGTTCAATCCTTTATTGCAAATTATGCGAAGTTAAAGTCGGTAGTGAACGTCGGTTTACTGTTGAACAGCATATGAACACCGCTAAACATATTCGATTAAGGGCCAGTTGTACCATCTCTGATTAAAGTTAACCGGAGTTTAATCGGCCAAGTTTGCGCGGTTAAATATCTGTTATCAGCTGATTAAGCTTAATCGAAATTTAACTGTAGACGGTACAACAGGCCCTAAGTAAACAAAAAGAAAAAAATGATAAATAACAATTAATATCAAACACAAAAATTTTCAATTTGTCTATAATAATAAATGTTTATTGCATTTTTTGTCCAAAAATTTCTTTATTTTTTAATGCATATTTTTCAAATTTTTCATGCATATTTAGATGATTCTTAGTGCATAAGTGCATACATATTCATTCATTTTTTAATGCATAAATATCCTAATCCTAATTATTACTATTATTATACCGGGTGGCCAGTAATGCACCAGGTTACCGTGGTTTCCGGGGCGTATACCGCGGTTTCCGGCAACATTATATGTCCGAATTTTGGTATGCGTGTATTATACCTGTTATATACATACCTACCTTATTCATACGTGTATTCCATATATTTGCAAGGGATTATTGGCGTTTTCTCGTTATTTTTACGTCACGTTATTGGGTGCTTACATGGGAGTACACGACCCCGTCAGCCTGGAGAGTGGTTGAGACGTGAAGTTAGTGATAATAGTAGGGTCAAGATTAAATAGAAAAACTATCCAATAATAGCAAAAACCTCATTTTAACCGCAATAATATCATTAAAAAATTACCCTCTAATTATATTTTTTTGAATTGAAAATGTTTTTTACGACTTGTTCGACTTTGTTTGGCAAAAAATATATTTCACAAAATTATAAAAATAAACTACATGACTTAAATAAATGTTATTACAGTCAAACTTTTTTTTATAACCATGTTGACAAATTAGTTATTTTGATATAAACAAAATAAACTATATAAGATTTAAATTATTTTTTTTTTTATTAAAAAATAAAATTACAATATTGTATACTATACGCGATTTGCAAGTGTATGTTATGATTTAAAAATTAAAAATGAAAAACTATTGATTGAGCATAAAAGTAATATAATTTGTCAGGTATTTCTGTTACACTCTGCATATCATGGGAAATTGCTGCAAATAATGTCCAGTCTCGTCATAAACTGTAATAAGTGTTGTGTTTGAAGAAGTATAATTTTATGATATAAATACATAATTATATAAGTACCCATGGTATAAATTAACAGGTCGTTAACCTTAAAGTGAAACAACCTTTTAATTTTGTTCTACATTTGTAATCTATACCTATAATAAAATTATAAATTGTCTTACAAATTGTATTTATTTATTAATTTTTTTTTTCTCAAAACATTAGGTAATACAGTTGAGTATCTTATGTTATTGATAATATTATAATAACAGCAGTGCAATAAATTGTAAATCAGCAGTCGTAAACTCATAACTAATTATAACCATCCACCATCACTGTATATTTTCTATTTTTAGTATGTATTTTCCATAGTTTACGATTCATAGAACTAAATACGAATCATATGTTTACAACAACAATTAATTGACATTCGAGTTGAAAATGAGTTTTATATGTTAGATAACTATTGATAACTTTATTAAAACTTTATTAGATACATTCAGAATCTATTTTTGGTGTAATTATATTATTAGTTATTTTTATTATACATTCATACTAACTATATATTATTATATTTTATTCTACATTTTTGTATTATACTCATTAGGTAACATTTTATAAGTAAATTTTACATTTTTGACCATTTCAATATTTTGCCGCCCCTAAACCTAATTTTTATATTGCCGCCAGGGGCAATTGCCCCTCTGAGCCCTCCCTTAAATACAAGCCTGACTATGGGACCTGACATGTGAAATAATAATGAACCTCCTCTTCCTAGCCTATGGTCCATGGCATTTGAAACAATTTTATATGGCTTACACATTTAGTTTGAAATCGTATTGAATAACGATGTAAACGGTTAGGTTAATTAATAAAACTAAAAAAAAAAATATTGTGTACTTGAGAGCCTTGGATGCACACGTATTTTCAACTCGTTCAAAATTATGTTTACATTTCAATTAATAATATTTCAATTATTATTATGTCACAATACCTTCAACGATCGATTATGATTTATGCCAAAACCATATTATTAGTTATTTTGAAATTGTAAATTGTTTGTACATCTTAAAATACTCATAACTCGCTTTAAAATTAAAATATCACAAAAATCCGATGAGATTGCCTAAATAATAATCTTACCTTTAAATGTTATAAGAAGTATCAATTCACTCTAATTTTTAAACTAACGGAGGTAAATGTTTCGATCACGTATACACAATTGTAAGATGGAAACAACAAATGTCACTGTAACGTCCCCTCTATACATATTATATTGGTTTATTTTAAATAATTTGTTGATTGGTAGTAAATTTTGTTTTTGATTAGACCACTAAGTCGGTAGAGAAATTAATTGTTATCAATGCAAGTGGATAAAATGGACCTGTACCAATTTTTCCGTTATAGATAATATTGATACTTTGTACAGTCGTACCTAGCTTACAACAAATAGGTAGGTATATAGTTGATACCCAGTAAACATTATTTACTTAGTAAATATAATATTATAAAAGTATACTTTAGATTCTGAGCGGAGAGCGTTTTACTATAGTTTTTTTTTAAATTATTGTCGACGATAAACAATTTTTCGTTCTAGCAAAATACTTTAAAATGTAATACCACAATTAATTTAATATACTCTATAGTACTATAAGGTCTAAGTCTAACAGTAAAATAAATTACTTTATTCACAATAATATCGTACAACTTACTTAGTACCTATAATAATATTATAGGCTGTAGACAGACCGTCTTCGCTCAGACTCGTTTTCCGTATGTAATGATTGTATATCATAACATTTAATTTAACACATCCATTTTACAGTGACTTTCTATAGACACCTAATGTACATCAGATTGTTATCCGTTTACCCGCCATTTTAAAAATAGGAATGGATTGCACAAACTTGCATTGGATTATGTTATGTACCTATAGATACTATCGTAATGAACCGTTAATATTGACCCACTTCACACCGAGTAATTTCTGGTGTCGGAATCGGAAAATGTATAGTTTCACCTCCTCTGTGATGACACTAGGGGGGGGGGGGGTGCCACACCATTAAATGTCGTCTCGTTATGGATCGTCATAGTTGGAGATTAATTGAAAGAACATCTAATACGAAATCATCGGCAATTTCCGATTCCGTAACGAGACATTATAGCTGGACTACGGACTTAGGATAATAGTCCTTATATATGGTTTTAGAAAAATATAAACTGTATGTAATATTATATGTAGGTAGTATTTGTTATACTTCAATCATTTTTACAACTTATTTATATTGATAGATCATTATTAATTACTAACATATTTTCAGATCATCTAAGCCCCCAAATTTACTTAACCTAGGGCATAAAAATATAAATTAATTTCAGTACCTTGACTCTAACTATCGTAGCTATTTTCAATATTGTTTCTGATCGAGTTTCAATTAAGAATTTAATAACGACATAATCAATTTCTGAATTATTTCAATAGGTATCAACCATATTATATGGTGCTCAAATTATCATTCGATTAAACTTGGCAACGTTGGAAAAAAAATAAAATTTCGAGCGTTTTCAATCGTGTTACCAAAAATTCTGTTCTTAATCGTATTTTACCGGTTTACAATATTAAAATTATTATAACACACTCACACTCTTGGGTGTCTTGGTATGTGCAGAACTACCGTAGGTTTGCACGCGAAGGGCAAGTGCGTCGGGTAAAAGTGTCTCCCCCCATCCGACGCCTCTTCGAACGTTTGACGCGGGTCGCGAGCCGTATACGTTGGTATGGCGGGCGAGGGTATGGGTGCGTATGGCGTGGCGTGGAGTGAGTGAA
Organism: Acyrthosiphon pisum; assembly: GCF_005508785.2. Lineage (NCBI taxonomy): Eukaryota > Metazoa > Arthropoda > Insecta > Hemiptera > Aphididae > Acyrthosiphon > Acyrthosiphon pisum. The sequence continues at coordinate 117,690,953 of NC_042493.1, forward strand.
AATAATTTTACATAAGAAAACTAATATAATATATTATATTCTATTTAATATTTTTTTCTTTTTAATTCAAAATTCTGACAATAATTTGCTGTGTTTTTGATGTCCCTTAGTTTGTTATTATTTTGATGCCAGTTCAATATACTATAATTCCAATCAATTTCGGTAAATTCATAATATTTTGTTTCAAATAATATTATATAACTTTAGCGATCATTGTTCACAAATATTAATACACATAACTCACTTATAGAAACCTATACTTTTTCACGTCCCGGCCGGTATTCAATAGACATATGTACCGTATTCTACTGGTGGTGTCCCGACGAAATTGTGAGGAATATAATATAAAAGAACATTTGTGGACAAAGACCGAATAAAGTTTCCGTAAAGAAAACCGTTTGACCCAGAAGTTTCACGGCCAACAAGAAGATCGATTAGCTGCGAGTCTGACACTTGTTAATATAATAATAATTATTATTATCATCATCATCACACGATTTATAATCGAACTCGTCGCAGTGCCGTCTTCAAACATTGTTGCGGTTACGCTATTATAATAATATATTATATTAGTATTAATGTATTATAGGTACTGTGCGCGGTAAGATTTTTACAATCCGTCGTAAATCAATACGAAAACTAATTTTGAACGGTTCGAAATCGAAGAGGAGGCCCGTGAAATATATAGGTACGCTCGTATTATACGACTATATATTATATTATAGTAAGCGCGGACTGCAAAAAGGTTTTTCGTGTATATGCAGTGAGAGAAAACGGGTTGCACACAAAAGTCATTCGATTATATTATTATTATTACTATTATAATAAATATATAAATGAATCCGTTTAATTATCGCTCCGGGGCCACACTATATAACAAGCCATTCACCACACCATATTTTTTTCTCACGAAATGAAATATTTTCAATTGTGGGACGATGCCACGCCGGTCATTCGTTCCGAATGCGTATCACTAAACGACTTTTAAATCCACCACTGATAATTAATATATATCTGTAGTCCTGTAGTATACAATCATATTATTGTTGTTATAATATAATTCACATGACACGAACTTAAACTAAGAGGATATAAAAATAACGACATTGTCGTCGTGTGTGTATGTGAACAGCTGTTCCATCAAATATAGTTAGTAATAATGATATAATATTTTAATAAATAATACTAAACTAATAAAATGCTATATTGAGCTAGATATTTCAGATATTTTTTTTTTAAACTAAATAAGCTTTTCTTTTTGAAAGTGTTTGTACTACGTGGACCTCTTTATATTATTATTTTAGATAATTAAACACAAACAAAAAAAAACGTAAAATCGAACAGATTTATTAGTTTTATTTATGTGAAAAAATTATTATCATAAATCTTAAAGTAAAGAATTAGTAGTATAAGTAAAAAAAAAGAATTTTGGAAAAAACGGCATTGTTAATAAATCTAAACGCGTGTATACAACCATACTAATATCTTTTAAATATAATATATAAAAATACATTATTTTAAATTAATATATCATTTTATAAATGTTAAGAATATTTATTTTATAATCTCAAAACTACAGTAAACATGGATTTTTATCCTTATAATTAGGGCTGTGAATTTTTTTTTTGATGCTAGTAAAACATAGCTTTGTAATTGCATATTTTTTAATTATGTACACACAAATCCATTTATGAAACTTTTATTTTGCATTTTTAGGTCATATTTTCCTTATTTTTAATCACATTCCGTCAATTTCAAAACATTTTTTTTTTTGTTTTTGTGTACAGGCTGTTTATACGTCGATAAAATAAGGCAATTGCTAGATAACTCGATAAGTTATTTGTGGCATATCGTAAATCAGTCATGAATTTCGAGATTATGTTGGTTGATTAACAACTTTAATATGTAATTTTTATTATTATTTTTTTTATTAAATAAATTCATTTTTATGCATGTAAAATGTAATTTACTAATATCCTTTAATATCAATATCAATTTAAAAATGTTATAAATTAAATACTATATTTTAAGTAGATATTCAATTTTTTGAATTTTTTAATGCATTTTTGTAAGGTTTTTTAGCGCATTAAATTCACAGTCCTGCTAATAATATATTCTCTCATTATTAATTGATAAGCTGTTTAGAAACATAATGTTAGATAATTTGCATAATTTGCATAATGCTATACCGATGTTTCTTAAAATCATAGGTATCATAATTTTATTGATATAAAACATTTGGTTGTACTTGCTAAGTTTATGTCGAACTTTAAACAGATATGCTTTAATCTAACCAAAATATATCGAGAAAAAAATCGTGGTTTTAGTTGATTACATATCTTAGTAATTCTCCTTACTTTTATGCAATGATTTTGTACCTATATATTTTCACATCTAATAAATTGAAAAATAATTTTATTTACATTTTAGTTGATGAGACCATTGATGCGCGGGATTTATACATCGCTAATTTACTTGCAGGTGTTCAAACAGGGATTATGTAGGGCGACCTTATCTTTTGGCATCCAAACAATTAAACAAAACGAATAACGAAACTATTACTCAATTTATAAACAACTCATTAAAATTATTATGGACCGATGTAGACATGGAAAGACGCGTATTACTCTTATTGACAGACGCTGCTCCATATATGGTAAAAGCAGGGAAATCGTTGAAGTTGATTTATTCTAATATGGTACATATGACTTGTATTGCACATGCTTGTAATCTTATTGCTGAAAAAGTTCGCGAATTATTTCCAAATATTAATATTTTAATCAATAATGGTAAAAAATATTTTTAAAATCACCGAGCAGAATATTTCAATTTTTAGAGTCAAAACGGAAAATATACCTTTACCTCCCGTTCCGGTAATAACAAGGTGGGGAAAATGGATAGTTGCTGCTTTATATTACGTGGAACATTTTATAAAATACTAAAAGGTTAAGTTAGGTTATGTTTTATTTAAGGAAAGCTCGCAGAAGACGAATTAATGCGTCATATTGTACTCGATATTATTAAAGATAGATCTATTTTGAATGAATTAACATTTATATCAATCATTTATCATTTTTAGTTGAAATAATTAAAAAACTAGAAACACAAAATATGCTTTTATCTGAAAGTTTTTGTTTAATAAGTGAATTAGAAGAAAAACAAACAATATTCCTGGACCTAAAGGGGCAACATTAAAAACAAAATTGAATGATATTTTCTCCAAAAACGAGGGCTTCAAAATATTACGTAAAATTAACAAAGTATTATTAGGGGAAACGGAAGCAGTTGAACAAGGTGAAAACTATCAAGACCCAAATATATTAAGCTCTTTCAAATTTGCCCCGATAACGTCAGTGGATTGTAAACGATAATTTTCTATATATAAACATTTACTATCAGATTGACAGCATAGTTTTACCAAGGATAAACTTGAGCACCATTTAATTATTCATTTTAACAATAAAGAATACAAATTAAAAACACATTATATTATATTATATTTATATAATTATTATATTATTTTTATTATTTTATATTTTTTTCATATACTTAATATAACTTTGAATTTTGTAAATGCATATTTGTTGCATATATTAATAATTTTTACTGCATATTTTAATGATTTTTATTGCATATTTGTTGCATATTTTGATACTTTTTATTGCATATAAATCCGGGCTCTACAATGAACATTATTACCTACCTGCAGTGCGCATTTAAAGACGTACTCGGTATAATGTCGATAAGTCGTTCACAGCGGGACCTGTCAGGTTAGGTTGTGGATTGCGTCGTTTCAATGAGTATTTATGTCGTGTAGGTATTCCCTCACAATAATTTGATATTCAATAAGATAATACATAGGTTTATAATGTATATTGTATATTATATTATATAGCATTGGTTTCTACCAGTTTTTTTTACAGATCCGTCAGATACCAATTACCTATACGAGTGCATCTCGACAATACGATGGAAATAAATATTAATGACAAAATAGCGTGAGAACCATATTTTTATTTTATTTAAGAAACTGATATAGAATAATATAACAAAAACGCTATAATTACTAACGGGTTTTGATTTTTTACGTTTTATATTGAAATTAAATTACCTATGTTTGGGTATTAGTACCTACGTATTAAACGGATTTCTCGGGATTTACTGTTAGTGTGACGTGTGTCTAAAGTAAAATAAAAACCATTTTTAAGGTTTTTTTAGAAGATATTAGAATGTATTTAACTATAATATTTTTGTCTATCTTATTTTTTAAACTTTTAAGAACCATCCACTCTAGTTATACAATATAATAATATAGTATTTAAAGATTAGATGAGCCGAGTAAATGAACCGTACAATGTTGCAACACATATTATTTTTTACAATTTGTTCAGTATTTACGATCGTGAACATTGTCGAACTGGCTTGAAAAGGCCCAGTCCACGTTTTGAAAAAAACAGGCAAATGGCAAATGTTTTGACTAGTCCAGAAAAAAAATTAATTTAAAATTTTAATATTAAAGATATATGACGTAAAACAAAATTAAACACTACATATTATAACATACGAATAACTATTTATCAAATCAATATCCTTGATGGTTCTGTTGAACTTTTAGCCATAGTTTT
>NC_042493.1:117696896-117699199 GCF_005508785.2 Acyrthosiphon pisum
AAAGCATTTAAAGATCGAATTTTGACAAAATTTATCAAATTTATATATTTGAATAAATTATTTTGTAGTCTAAAATGTATAAAATTTTCAACTTTTATATCAAAGAATTGAAAATTTAAAACAAGATTCCACGTAAGTAGTTAATTCTGTTACCAAAAAATCTAAAAAATACATAAGCACAGTTTATTTTTATCGTTATTTTAAGTACAAATTTGGACGAAATTACATATTAAAAACCTAGGATAACTATTTTAGTTATTTTGTTGTGATTGTATAATATTACTCGTGGGTACTTGAAACTTCTAAAGTATACTATTATATATCTATGATAGTACCACGGTTTTTTGTTGATGTATAACGCGTTATATGATTAATTTGGAATTTATTATAGGTACCTATTATAGGTCAATTTTTTTTTAATACCATAGATAAGTAGGTATATATATGTCTAATACATAGACTGATATACCGTCTCCGCTCAGAATCGTTTTTCTTATACAGTGATATTATATCATTGAATTCAAATTTAATACTATCCATTATACAGTGACCCACTTCTAACCTACTGTACAGCAGAGCGACATCCACTTACCCACCTTTTTTAATATTGTATTTAAATTTTTTTCTTTTCAGGTTCATGATAAACTGGTAACATCAAGTCTTTTATCAAAATCACCAGCTGAATAACCATTCAAGTATACGTATTTAACATAATTTAAACTCTTATTTACATAAGAATATGATTTGAAAATTAACGGAAACTATAATAGGACGGCGTAAGATTTTCCACACATTTTTTACATGAAGATTTCTTAAAATAAATAACTTTGGCATCAAAGGCTAAATGTTTTCTTTTTTCAACATTACAATTTACACAGTAATTTAAATTTTTATAAGCCACAATATAGCTATACTGAATGGAATGATGATTTTACTAATCTCACAATGATATTGTATATTTGTATGTGTTTAATTTAATTTTTGACTTTTGTGTCTGTCGTCAAATTTTGGATGAAGCCATTTCTTAAAAATTCTTCGATTTTCAATAATTAGGTTGGTTTTTTGCTATGTTTTTAAATTAGTTAGGTACCGTCCGTATGCATTAAACTTATCTAATAATGTTTGTATATTAATATTGAAAAACAAGGTACTAATTATTTACTTTTAATATAATATAAAAATAAAATTATGTTAACATTGGGACCTGGGTAGTATATTTACATATACCACTGCCGTGGGTGATGTTTTTCCGATCCCTCGTGTAGTGACAAATTATAGTAATATACTTATAAATTATAATAATAAAATGCAACGCTATACCAGGCTATACTGTATTATATTTACTATTTTCAAAATACTTTATTTCGATTGAAGAATAAGTAATAATTGTAAATACGATGAGATTGTTAACATAACAGCTGCTAGAAATCAGTCATGGACTCTAGTGTTGTCACATATATACATATATTCCTATGTATTATAATTTAAAATATCTAGCTTTAATAATATAATTTTAATTTTTAAGAAATCATTGTTATTTATTTTAATTTCATAACTTTCATTATTATAATTTAATCTTAAAAGACAAAATGTCTGCAATTTATAATTTTAGTAATTGTTTTAAGAGATTTGTTAGGAGTTATAGACATACTCAAAACAATACTAAAATCCCAATAGGTTACAAAAGGGAAGTTAAAATTATTATAAATATTGTCATTGAACCATTTCAAAATATGAGAACAGATAAGACAATACAAGATCCAGAATATTTTGTCAATATTTGAACTTTAAATGCTTATAAAAAAAATTGTGACTATGGATTTTTAATTTTTTTCATCTGCCTTTGAAACAATACACTAGAAACCTTCTATTAAGTTATCAAGCTTTTTCAACCAACAAATAAAATTATATTGTATTGATATTTATAGAAAAAAAACTAAAAAAAAAATGGAAATTGAAAATGTCCGTAAACAGCTCAAAATAAGTCAAAATATCTGGAAAATGTTATGGTGCATAGAAAATGATAATATAAACATTCAGTGAAAATGTCATGTACCTACTAGGGGTTGTATCCAGAGGAAGGTTCTAGGGTGCAATAGCACCTCCCTTGACATGTTCCTTCCTGGACAACAAATACTTTACACAACATGTAATTTTTCAGTATGCTGGGGACATTACAAAGCACATTTGGTACATTTTGAATATTAAGCGCTTACAGATGGAGGACCAAAAACATATAAATTTCAATTAATCAAATTCAATATGACAAGTCAAGCTGAAAGAAGAAAATTATTGATTTGAAG
>NC_042493.1:117699493-117702297 GCF_005508785.2 Acyrthosiphon pisum
AAATTAGTTAATGACGTCATGGTGATTTATTAATTTTCATACTTTTAATGTTTTTTGTAATTATATTACCCATTATGCATAGTTTTATTCTTTACATAATTCATTATTATTATTATTATTATTATTATTATTATTATTATTGTTATATTGTTTTTGAGATTATTTGTACTGTCATTCAGTCTACATAAATAGATTTAAGTTCTACTCTACTAATAACTATAAAAACTGTTATTGGGTTTATTCCAGTTTAAATTTATAATAAATAATAAATAAATACCTCTCTAATTTCATCCTAATTCAGATTAAAAATATCTATGAAAAAAATTGTGTTTAGGTATATATTTGTTTAATTATAATTGTTGGTTACAGTATTAACTACTTATGAATTATGATAAACTTTAATTTAAATGTTCAACTTTTAGCAATGGAAAAGTAAAATAGAAATTAAACATACTATATATTTTTAACTAGTTATAAATCATTAATTGCGTTAATTAATTTTCGTTATAATGACGATCATAATATTATGAACACTTTTTAATAAAACATTCAAAACTAAAAAAATAATGGAAAATCAATTAAGATACTATATTACACTATAATAAAACATTAATAAATTGTATCAAAAAAAATCATGATTGCTAACATGTTGTAAAATATCTTGGCCTATTAATGGCTACTACTCCTGCTTGAATCCGTTCATCATTCATTGACGCTGTGACTATGGTCCAAGAATTGGTTTGTGTATTGTAACATTCAGTAGAACACAAAATAGAAGAGTCTTTATATCCACCGACGACATACAACAAACCGTCTAATGTAACTACTCCTATATTGAAAATTTAACTTAATTCAATTGATATATTGACAAACATTTTGTTACAATAGTTTAGAATTATTAAACAACAAGATATACCAGCATTTTTTCGAGGCAAATGCATATCTGTTATAGAAGTCCAAACTCCTGTACTTGGTCTGTATGCTACAACACTACTAAGGTGGTTAAATCGATCATGACCACCTACAGCATACAGTACACCGTGTAAAACTGCTACTCCGAAACCACTGCGACAAACAGACATTTTTGCAACTGGTTTCCATTTATCAAGACTGGGATGATAACATTCAACAGTATCTAAACACTGTGAGGATTGATCACATCCTCCTACCTATAAAATAAAATAAATTAATAAATACAATATTATTATTTTTGATTCCAAACATGTATTATAAATTAGCATATCAAATGAAATATGACTAAAGTTCAAAATTATTATGAATTAAAAATCAATCTTGATATAGTATGATAATCTGTGTATATAAACGAGACTGTCCTGTGTGACTTATTCATAACAACGTCGAACCTTTTAGAGCTATAGGGTTGATTAATATTATAATTTCACTAAGAATAGATTTTGCAAAATTTTGATTTTTAGGGGTTAAAATCAGCAAAGACCAACTTTTTAGTTGTACACCTATGTATGTATATACAATGAACTTTATTATAGTTAGTATATTGTTATTATTATTTCCATGATAACCAATATTATTTTATAATATCTTTATTGATTATAGTCGGTACATTATTATAACAATTTTCTTTCATTTGGATTGAATTATAGCATTTCTAATTTGTTTTCTTGGCTAATTATTTAAAAATGTGCCTATTCAATGTAATTGTTCAGATATTTTGTAAAAAATTTCATCAATTTAAGAGTTTTTTGTCAATGAAAATTTGATATCTCATATAGATATACCAATTATGAGTGATGGTGCATGCGTTTTACATTCAATCTTATTTTATTGGTTTAACACTTAAGAATGAATCCAGGAAATCTGAAGTAAAATTGTTTCTGATAATTGGAATAACTTTATTACTACCTATGGCTTACAATTCAAATGGTGACAATGTCTACACTGATAAGAATTATGTACCTACATGAAATGATCAATCCCACTGTCTAGATATACATATAGAATCCGAAGCACCAAATAAAAGTGTACAAGGCAACCAATCCCGAGGGCAATCATGATTCAGTAAAAATATATCAAGGGAACCTTCCAGAATTTAATAGTATTGCGTTACCAACATATCAGATGTGTCATTCAGAAATGCACAGAGTTGCTAAGCAATCATCCAGAAGCTCATAAAGAATCACAAAACAAAATATTTTATTTTGTTATTCTTTCTCATGAGAATTTAATTTACTCCACCTACTATTATTATTATAACAAATATAATACATATTTAATATCATACAAAAAAAAAAAAAAGTTTACCACATATAAAAGATTATTCAGGACTCCAGCCCCAAAATTAGATCTTACAAAAGGCAAACCAGATATCATACGCCATTCTTGAGTATTGTAGTCAAACATTTCTGCACTATTTAAACCTCTATCATCATTATTATATCCGCCAACCTAAAATGTATTATATAATTTATTATTAACAACTTCATAACAGAAAGAAAGAAGTATTAAATATATTACAACATTACTTACAGCATATAGATAATCGTTTATTACACCAACTACTGGATAATCTCTTTTAACTATCATGTCGACCATAGGTTTCCAACAAGGTGATTCTGAAGAAATATCTAGCATAGCAATAGTCCCAAGATATTCAACATTATCTTTATCATAACCACCCACAGCAAACATTAATCTATCTTTCAATATGGCTAGAACAACTCCTTTACGGCTTATAATTATTTCTGGTGCATACTGCCATCGGTCCGTTTTTGGGTCATACAATTCTATATTCTCACTTACGTCAGTTTCCGTTCCACCAACAACTA
>NC_042493.1:117702397-117705562 GCF_005508785.2 Acyrthosiphon pisum
TTTTGTGTTTGAGACAAGTTCGTCAATTTTCGGAAATTGACCATGAATTTTTTCTGCCACCTGGTGTAACCCATGGGCCACACAAGTTTATTCTGTTCCTAACCTAACCCATAATGAGGTATATGAGTGAAACAAATTAATAGGTATTTTGTAAAAAATAACAATTAACTGAAATATAAAGTTTTTTTTACAAAATTCAAGGGCATATTTTAGTGTGTATTTCAATGATTCTAAGTCCATAAATCCATACTTAATTCGATGGTTTTTAGTGCATATACATCCAGGCCCAAAATCAATAACATCTCGAAAACTACGAAATGTTTAAATGTACGAACTCGACTCAAACTTTGTTCAATTCGTTATTTAATATTTGGTGTATGGTTTTCAAAATTTATCTTAACTTTTTTGTTGCCCGGAATAAAAATTCTGTTTAACAGCAGTATACTATCGGACACCGTGCTGTTTGTAAGTAAGTATATAATTCAACTCTAGAGTATGAAAGCTATACCAAGTTTATCGTTTTCACTTATTTAGACTTACGGTGGATTAATACAAAATCCTAACCTAACCAAACCGTACTAAAATCCGATGAATAAGAAAAATCAAATTTAACACTTTTTAAATTGGCCTATCTTTTCCCAGAGGCCAATCTACACACAAACATTAATTCACACACATATATATATATATATATATATATATATATATCCCGTGCACTCCGTTTCCCGTAAAATATTGCAACTCTTAAAAAATGTATGATTGTTCAACTCCTTTTGGGTGTAACTCGCTGGCCGCAGCAGTAAGTGCAACTCTTCCACCTTGGTAGGCAATGTTCAATAATTTGATTCGGTACTAGAGCTATTGTACCTGATCTGCCCAAATAACCAATGGAAACCAATAATAAATAAACACTAATTTCTACTGTAGACGCTGTAACCAATGGCAACTATTTATAAACAAAAATAAAATTTCCAATTTCCATCGTGAACCTCAAGATCACTGTTTGAACACCTCTTTAAAATGCAAATTTTGGAAAGTCCATTCTCAGTGCCCAATGAAATTATCATAAAAATCTATCCTCAAAAATTCAAGTCGATAACTCAAATAGGTTCGGCTCTGCGTTGATTATTGGTAAAGTACACTTTCCTTTACATTATAGATTTGCAAATATTTAACAAATAAAAAATAGTATTAAATAATGGTTTACAGATATGTTTTCATTATTATTCAATACCTTATTAAGTGTGATCGTATAACTATACCCCAGAAATACATACAATTTTACCCCAGGTGTGTACACAGTAGTCATACGTGTTCGGCGCAACTGAGGTAGGCTAGACTAACGCACCATCTTCGCTCAGAGTCGCTACATACAAAAAAATATTTCTAAAAATTTATTTACAACAATATAACAGTAGGTACATTATTTCGACTACTTATCGTGTACACAGACACAAAAAAAATAAAAAAAATAAAAAAACACACATCATTGTAAAATCAATACATTCATCGTTCCACTCAGAATCTAAAATGTAATAAGGGTATCAGTGTTAAACAAAATACTTTTATTAATACAAATTATAATATTATTATTTGTGTAAAAATATATAAAAAGTATTAATATTGATATATTCAATTAGATATTAATTCTACGGTTTTTCAAAGTTGCCCATAATGTTGCTATTTTGTACATATCTAATTGATCAACCCCATCTTTTTCCACGCTTAAAATTATAAGTGAATCCAATCTATCATCACCTATAGATGATCTTAAATTATTTTTTATTAGTCAGAGTTTGCTAAATGACCTTTCATTCGTTGCGACACTTACTGGTGCAGTCAAGGCCAATTTACAGATTTTATTATATAATATATAATATATCTTAGGAAAATTATAAATTATCATAATTAGTAGAAAGATACAAATATACAATTGTAAAAATATATTATTCATAGTACCTACCTCATAAAATAATTTGTGATAATTTTACAGCTAAGAATTTCATACTTGCTGATAAATTTTTAAATATCTTTGGTGGAAGATGGTTCAAATTAATATTTGTAAAACAACTTTTTTCCAGTGGTCTCTGAGTATTTTGAATCAAATAAATGAGAACATAAAAAAATTAATTAGTACCTTAGTACCTACCTATATCTACTTACATAAATATTAATACAATATACTAATTGTTAATAGCATAATACTGGTAATTAGTATTATTTATTTTAAGCACCAATATTTTTACTTACTAGTTTTGAATTTGATTTAGAAACTTCGAATGCGTTTTTAGGAGCACCAAAATGTTTAGTCCCGACTTTTTTTATCATTATGTATATTTTTTTCATGTTTTTGTTTGTAATCATTGTCAAATGTTTTGCCACATTCCAAGCACTCTAATTTAATCCGCTTTCGTTTATATAAAATTATATTTATTTATTTAAATAAATAATCATGAATTTTGACAATAAAAATAAAAAAATTTCGGCAAACGAAAATGTCATAAAAAACCAAGGTTTAAAAGAACATTTTCCAAATATTTTGATTCTTTTTAGAGCTATTTATGAGCATAAAATTTTTCGATTTTTATTAGTTTTTTTTATATCATTGTAGATGAAAAATTATTCGCTCAGTCAAACAATTTTAAAATGTAATACAAACATAAGAAGTGTAATTTAAAAAAGGTGGGTAAGTGGATTTCGCTCTGCTGTACAGTAGGTTACAAGTGGGTCACTGTATAATGGATGGTATTAAATTTGAATTCAATGCTATAATATCATTGTATAAGAAAAACGATTCTGAGCGGAGACGGTATGTTAGTCTAGGTATAAGACATAATATTATATTAGGTACCTATAATAAATTCCAAATTAATCATATCATAATATTTATTAGGTACTTATAACGCGTTATACATCAACAAAAAACCGTGGTACTATCATAGATATATAATAGTATACTATAGAAGTTTCAAGTACCCACGAATAATATTATACAATCACAACAAAATAACTAAAATAGTTATCCTAGGTTTTTAATATGTAATTTCGTCCAAATTTGTACTTAAAATGACTATAAAAATAAACTGCGTAAATATATTTTTTAGATTTTTTGGTAACAGAATTAATTACTTACGTGGAATCTTGTTTTAATTTTCAATTCTTAGA
>NC_042493.1:117707397-117708668 GCF_005508785.2 Acyrthosiphon pisum
TTGTATTAAATTTCCAAATCTTAGAATTAAAAAGAAAAACTTTTATGAATTTCTGTTTAAGATTATTTGAACATTGCCGTAATTTTTACGTATTTAGTCAAAATTTGAACTTTAAATGCTTATAAAAAAAAATTGTGCCTATGTATTTTTATAATTTTTGAATGGGAGTTAGAACAACATATGTGGACCCTTCTATTAAATTTTCAAGTATTTTGTCCCAGCTAATTTTTTTTTATCAACATTTATAAAAAAAAAATCAAAAAAAATCGATTATTTCAATTGCCTATAAATAGATTAAAAATTAGTGAAATATTTTGAAAATAAAACTATATAAAGAAAATGTCAATTTAAACAACTGGTAAAATTTTCAAGTGTCTACGACTCATACTTTTTGAATAATAACAAATATCAAAAATCGTTTGAGGCTAAACCGTTATTTAATGCGGTTTTGTAAAAATTTAAATTTCAAACACTCCTAAAAATTTTTTGTCTTAGTCCGGTTGAGTTTTTTTTACAGATATTTAAAGAAAAACTTATGGAGAACCTTGTACTAAATTTTAAAAGCTTAGTTATAAAAGAAAAAAATTTTACGATTTTTCAACCACAAAATTACTTGCAAATTTTCGCAATTTTGACATATTTCGTATAAATTTAAACTTTAAGCACTTATAAAAAAAAATTGTGACTAACGATTTTGGATTTTTTTTTATCACTGTGAGAACAACTTATAAGAAACCTTGTATTAAATTTTCAAAGTTTTCTATCCAACCAAAAATTTTTTATCGTTATTTTAAAAAAAAATACTTAGAAAAATTGAAAATTTCATTTGTCTATAAATAGCTCAAAAAAAGTCGAAACACTTTGAAAATTTAACCCTGTATAGACAACGCTAATATAAACATCTGTTGCAAATTTCAAGTGCTTACAGTAAAATTAAGTTTTCGTTTCACTTTTGACCCACCAAAGTACCAACTAGATTCACTTTCCTTTCAGAAAAGGTACAACTTTTGAAAATCGAAGCATTTTTACTGCTCCAAAAGTTGTCGTCAGACACAAAAAAAAAAAACACACATCATTGTAAAATCAATACATTCATCACTTCGTTCAGAATCTAAAAGGTGGGTAAGTGGATTTCGCTCTGCTGTACAGTAGGTTACAAGTGGGTCACTGTATAATGGATGGTATTAAATTTGAGTTCAATGATATAATATCATTGTATAAGAAAAACGATTCTGAGCGGAGACGGTATGTTAGTCTAGGTATAAGACATA
>NC_042493.1:117708718-117717457 GCF_005508785.2 Acyrthosiphon pisum
CGTCGGTGGAACTCATAGGCTTTGTACACGCAACGGCAAATGAATGCCGAGGATTTATGTGGGGAGAAAAGAAATAAAATAAGAATAAAGTTCGGCTATTATACAATATAATAAGTTAACATGAGAGTGACATTTTGCATCATCGTAAGATAATAAATTTGGCACATGGCAAATATAAAATAATATAATCGGACTGGCACATGGCAAATATAAAATAATATAACAAATGTATCGTTTTTTCTGGTTAAATAAAATTTACGGCACGTTTTTCCCGGCCCACGGGAGGCGACACACCATATTACTCATGGTGTGCCCTCGCAGGGTTACCGGGAAAAAGTGCTTTGGCTTTTACTAGTCGGAAAACCATTCTGTGGTAGAACATATTAAGGGGACCCGCGTCTTGCGACGCCTCCTCTGGCACACAGATTATACAAACACGAGTTTTGCATAATCTGCGGCCTACGTGCTTGTGTGGGGGGGGGGGGACAGGGGAAACAAAATAACATATTACGACTCTGACGCTGGGCTGCATGGTTGACGTCGACTGGGTCAGCTGTTGGCCGCCGCCCGGGCCCTCGTGGTTTGCTTAGCCCATCATGACGATCCGTTGTTGGTCTGTATGAATGAGGATGACATTTATTACGTAGTCGTCAAAGTTGGTTAGTGTCTGCAACCACTAGTTGGAAAAAGTTGACGGTGACAGCGTGTACGTTGTGACCAGGCGGTTCGAGAGCCGTTGACCGCGTAAGGTGGAGACGACCAGAGCCGTTGAAGGCAAAAAATTGAGTGTAAAGATGACGATCCGGCTTGGCCCGCGACGGAGCTTTTCGGTGTTGTTGAGTAGTGGGGTAGGTCAGTGTCGTGTAATAGAGGGAATTGTTACAATAATCAGGCTTTGTGACAGTTTGCTCCGCTGGTGTCGTGCCCGACGTAGGCGCCGACGGCATTGGCGGCCGTGAGCAACGACGTGTAGGTACCGGTCACTGCGGTTTGCGGGGGTTGGGGGACAGTTGTTACATAATACTGCGGTTATTCCTGCATTGGCGTGCGATAATCATAACGATATAATAATAAGATACGCTCGTGAATAATAATATGGGTACAGGTATGTTTGTTGTATTTAATAATAATAAGGCAAAAAATGCTGTGACGTTACACTGTATACACAATTTCTTCCAGAAGGAGTGTTTCAATTTCAACATATAGTACCTACCTTATCTTTTAGCAAATTGGATCAAGATGGTACTTTAAAGACGTCATTTTTCGATTTTCTCAATAATTATTTAATGTCACGGGAAAAACCACCGGAAAATTACGAAAAAAACGCTAAAAATGGGATTTTAATTTCCAACGATTTGATTATCACCATAGAAACGAATAAAAAATTATAATATTTTAATATTAATTCAACTAATAAATGATAACAAAATAGTTCTTAGGATAATAGTCCTTATATATGGTTTTAGAAAAATATAAACTGTATGTAATATTATATGTAGGTAGTATTAATTGTTATACTTCAATAATTTTTACAACTTATTTATATTGATAGATCATTACTAATTACTAACATTTTCAGATCATCTAAGCCCCCAAATTTACTTAACCTAGGGCATAAAAATATAAATTAATTTCAGTACCTTGACTCTAACTATCGTAGCTATTTTCAATATTGTTTCTGATCGAGTTTCAATTAAGAATTTAATAACGACATAATATATTTCTGAATTATTTCAATAGGTATCAACCATATTATAATATGGTGCTCAAATTATCATTCGATCAAACTTGGCAACGTTTGAAAAAAAATAAAATTTCGAGCGTTCTCAAGCGTGTTACCAAAAATTCTGTTCTTAATCGTATTTTACCGGTATACAATATTAAAATTATCACACTCGGTTTGCGCGCGAAGGACAAGTGTGTCGGGTAAAAGTGTCTCTCCCCATCCGACGCCTCTTCGAACGTGGTCGCGGGTCGCGAGCCGTAGACGTTGGTATGGCGGGCGAGGGTATGGGTGGGTATGGTGTGGCGTGGAATGAGTGAAAATAATTTTACATAAGAAAACTAATATAATATATTATATTCTATTTAATATTTTTTTCTTTTTAATTCCAAATTCTGACAATAATTTACTGTGTTTTTTATGTCCCTTGGTTTGTTATTATTTTGATGCCAGTTCAATATACTATAATTCCAATCAATTTCAGTAAATTCATAATATTTTGTTTCAAATAATATTATATAACTTTAGCGATCACGGTTCACAAATATTAATACACATAACTCACTTTTAGAAACCTCTACTTTTTCACGTCCCGGCCGGTATTCAATAGACATATGTACCGTATTCTACTGGTGGTGTCCCGACGAAATTGTGAGGAATATAATATAAAAGAACATTTGTGGACGAAGACCGAATAAAGTTTCCGTAAAGAAAACCGTTTGACCCAGAAGTCGCACGGCCAACAAGAAGATCGATTAGCTGCGAGTCCGACACTTGTTAATATAATAATAATAATTATTATTATTATTATTATCATCATCACACGATTTATAATCGAACTCGTCGCAGTGCCGTCTTCAAACATTGTTGCGGTTACGCTATTATAATAATATATTATATTAGTATTAATGTATTATAGGTACTGTGCGCGGTAAGATTTTTACAATCCGTCGTAAATCAATACGAAAACTAATTTTGAACGGTTCGAAATCGAAGAGGTGGCCCGTGAAATATATAGGTACGCTCGAATTATACGACTATATACGTTATAGTAAGCGCGGATTGCAAAACGGTTTTTCGTGTATATGCAGTGAGAGAAAACGGGTTGCACACAAAAGTCATTCGATTATATTATTATTATTACTATTATAATAAATATATAAATGAATCCGTTTAATTATCGCTCCGGGGCCACACTATATAACAAGCCATTCACCACACCATATTTTTTTCTCACGAAATGAAATATTTTCAATTGTGGGACGATGCCACGCCGGTCATTCGTTCCGAATGCGTATCACTAAACGATTGTTAAATACACCACTGATAATTAATATATATCTGTAGTCCTGTAGTATACAATCATATTATTATTGTTATAATATAATTCACATGACACGAACTTAAACTAAGAGGATATAAAAATAACGACATTGTCGTCGTGTGTGTATGTCAACAGCTGTTCCATCAAATATAGTTAGTAATAATGATATAATATTATAATAAATAATACTAAACTAATAAAATGCTATATTGAGCTAGATATTTCAGATATATTTTTTTTAAACTAAATAAGCTTTTCTTTTTGAAAGTGTTTGTACTACGTGGACAATATTCCTCTTTATATTATTATTTTAGATAATCAAACACAAAAAAAAAAAAACGTAAAATCAAACAGATTTATTAGTTTTATTTATGTGAAAAAATTATTATCATAAATCTTAAAGTAAAGAATTAGTAGTAGAAGTAAAAAAAAAGAATTTTGGAAAAAACGGCATTGTTTAATAAACGCGTGTATACAACCATACTAATATCTTTTAAATATAATATATAAAAATACATTATTTTAAATTAATATATCATTTTATAAATGTTAAGAATATTTATTTTATAATCTCAAAACTACAGTAAACATGGATTTTTATCCTTATAATTAGGGCTGTGAATTTTTTTTTTGATGCTAGTAAAACGTAGCTTTGTAATTGCATATTTTTGAATTATGTACACACAAATCCATTTATGAAACTTTTATTTTGCAATTTTAGGTCATATTTTCCTTATTTTTAATCACATTCCGTCAATTTCAAAACATTTTTTTTTTTTTTTTTGTGTACAGGCTGTTTTTCGTCAATAAAATAAGGCAATTGCTAGATAACTCGATAAGTTTGTGGCATATCGTAAATCAGTCATGAATTTCCAGATTATGTTGGTTGATTAATAACTTAAATATGTAATTTTTATTATTATTTTTTTTATTAAATAAATTCATTTTTATGCATTAAAATTTTTATGCAAAATGTAATTTACTAATATCCTTTAAATATCAATATCAATTTAAAAATGTTATAAATTAAATACTATATTTTAAGTAGATATTCAATTTTTTGAATTTTTTAATGCATTTTTGTAAGGTTTTTTAGCGCATTAAATCCACAGTCCTGCTAATAATATATTCTCTCATTATTAATTGATAAGCTGTTTAGAAACATAATGTTAGATAATTTGCATAATTTGCATAATGCTATACCTATGTTTCTTAAAATCATAGGTATCATAATTTTATTGATATAAAACATTTGGTTGTACTTGCTAAGTTTATGTCGAACTTTAAACAGATATGCTTTAATCTAACCAAAATATATCGAGAAAAAAATCGTGGTTTTAGTTGATTAGATATCTTAGTAATTCTCCTTACTTTTATGCAATGATTTTGTACCTATATATTTTCACATCTAATAAATTGAAAAATAATTTTATTTACATTTTAGTTGATGAGACCACTGATGCACGGGGTTTATACATCGCTAATTTACTTGCAGGTGTTCAAACAAGGATTATGTAGGGCGGCCTTATCTTTTGGCATCCAAACAATTAAACAAAACGAATAACGAAACTATTACTCAATTTATAAACAACTCATTAAAATTATTATGGACCGATGTAGGCATGGAAAGACGCGTATTATTCTTATTGACAGACGCTGCTCCATATATGGTAAAAGCAGGGAAATCGTTGAAATTGTTTTATTCTAATATGGTACATATGACTTGTATTGCACATGCTTGTAATCTTATTGCTGAAAAAGTTCGCGAATTATTTCCAAATATTAATATTTTAATCAATAATGGTAAAAAATATTTTTAAAATCACCGAGCAGAATATTTCAATTTTTAGAGTCAAAACGGAAAATATACCTTTACCTCCCGTTCCGGTAATAACAAGGTGGGGAAAATGGATAGTCGCTGCTTTATATTACGTGGAACATTTTATAAAATACTAAAAGGTTAAGTTAGGTTAGGTTTTATTTAAGGAAAAGCTCGCAGAAGACGAATTAATGCGTCATATTGTACTCGATATTATTAAAGATAGATCTATTTTGAATGAATTAACATTTATATCAACTCATTTATCATTTTTAGTTGAAATAATTAAAAAACTAGGAACACAAATATGCTTTTATCTGAATGTTTTTGTTTAATAAGTGAATTAGAAGAAAAAATAAACATAATAAAAAATAAAAATAAAATATTTTCTCCAAAAACGAGGGCTTAAAAATATTACGTAAAATTAACAAAGTATTATTAGGGGAAACGGAAGCAGTTGAACAAGGTGAAAACTATCAAGACCCAAATATATTAAGCTCTTTCAAATTTGCCCCGATAACGTCAGTGGATTGTAAACGATAATTTTCTATATATAAACATTTACTATCAGATTGACAGCTTAGTTTTACCAAGGATAAACTTGAGCACCATTTAATTATTCATTTTAACAATAAAGAATACAAATTAAAAACACATTATATTATATTATATTTATATAATTATTATATTACATTTTATTATATTATTTTTATTATTTTATATTTTTTTCATATACTTAATATAACTTTGAATTTTGTAAATGCATATTTGTTGCATATATTAATAATTTTTACTGCATATTTTATGATTTTTATTGCACATTTGTTGCATATTTTAATGATTTTTACTGCATATTAAATGGCATATTTTGATACTTTTTATTGCATATAAATTCGGGCTCTACAATGAACATTATTACCTGCAGTGCGCATTTAAAGACGTACTCGGAATAATGTCAATAAGTCGTTCACAGCGGGACCTGTCAGGTTAGGTTATGGATTGCGTCGTTTCAACGAGTATTTATGTCGTGTAGGTATTCCCTCACAATAATTTGATATTCAATAAGATAATACATAGGTTTATAATGTATATTGTATATTATATTATATAGCATTGGTTTCTACCAGTTTTTTTTACAGATCCGTCAGATACCAATTACCTATACGAGTGCATCTCGACAATACGATGGAAATAAATATTAATGACAAAATAGTGTGAGAACCATATTTTTATTTTATTTAAGAAACCGATGTAGAATAATATAACAAAAACGCTATAATTACTAACGGGTTTTGATTTTTTACGTTTTATATTGAAATTAAATTACCTATGTTTGGGTATTAGTACGTATTAAACGGATTTCTCGGGATTTACTGTTAGTGTGACGTGTGTCTAAAGTAAAATAAAAACCATTTTTAAGGTTTTTTAGAAGATATTAGAATGTATTTAACTATAATCTTTTTGTCTATCTTATTTTTTAAACTTTTAAGAACCATTCACTCTAGTTATACAATATAATAATATAGTATTTAAAGATTAGATGAGCCGAGTAAATGAACCGTACAATGTTGCAATACATATTATTTTTTACCATTTGTTCAGTATTTACGATCGTGAACATTGTCGAACTGGCTTGAAAAGGCCCAGTCCGCGTTTTGGAAAAAAAGGCCCCCAACAGGCAAATGGCAAATGTTTTGACTAGTCCAGAAAAAAAATTAATTTAAAATTTTAATATTAAAGATATATGAGGTAAAACAAAATTAAACACTACATAATATTATAACATACGAATAACTTACCAAATCAATATCCTTGATGGTTCTGTTGAACTTTTAGCAATAGTTTTCACAACAATTTCTTTATCAACAACATCTCTTTCAATATTTATCAATAAATTATCATTAACAGAGTTTCCATAATATCTTGAGAAATTAATGATTTTAGTTTAGTTTTAATGTTTTTAACTTTGGAAAGTATACGTTCACATGTAACTTGTGTACATGGTAACGTCAAAACAAATTTATATGCTAAGTATATATAATATTATAAAAGCCTGATTGTTTAACGATATCGTTCAAGATATAAAAATCACATCTTAAACAATTACGAATTGTTACACGTATTGTATTACACACTGTTGTCAATATATAGTTCTGGTTCAGAGTTGGATTCATTGTCATAAGATAGATTATATTTTGAAAATGTATCATTAAATTGTTTAGTTATGGAATCATATTATATTGCAAATTGTCGTAGTTCAAAAGTTAAATACACTTAAGTACACTTATTTTTGTTAATTCAACAAGTTTTATTAGTGAGTATTAAAGTAAACAATTTTAAATAGTTTTTAATTTTTTAGGGTCTAAGTTAGTACAAACTGAGTAATTATGAATTGTTAACAAAATATCTTGTTTCCGTACTATTTAAGATTATATCAAGTATATTATAGTTATATGTTTACACTTTAAATGTAATAATCATTGGCGCAAATAGGTGGGGGCTTGGGGGGACCTAGTCCCCCACATTTCTGCCAAGTCCCCCCAGTTCAAAAGTAAGTAATTAGTACAGAGCATATATAATTTTTAGAAAATATTATAGGAGGGGCTTTAGTCCCCCCAAAATAATTAGTCTATTTGCGCCTATGGTAATAATTCAGTTACAATCAGTGATAATGCGAATACCAAGTCTTACCTCAGAATATAACATTATTGAGAACTTTTTAAGATTGTAAACAAAAATACGTTTCCTGATTTGAAAAAAAAAAAATGTTTATTTTATATTGTTATTTACTCTAAACAAATAATAATAATATTAATAGGAACAAAATCAGGGGCCGCCAATAACCATAATTAAGCTGGGACCCCGTCCGCAATATTGCGAAGATTCTTCAATGACAGTAGATACAACATTTTTATGTAGTTAATTAGGTACCTAGTTATAACTTATAAGTAGATATGTAGCAGACTTAATGGTTTTTAAATAATTTTATCTTATAAACTATTAGGTATATGTTTTGTTATATACTTTAATATAATAATATATAAATAAAAAAAATACAGTCGGATGGATATAGGACGATTTAAAAGATTCCATTCGAATTTCAAAAAAAAAAAAAAAAAAGGATGGTAAGTGGATGTCGCTCTGCTGAAGAGTAGATTACAAGTGGGTCACTGTATAATGGATGGTATTAAATTTGAATTCAATGATATAATATCATTGTATAAGAAAAACGATTCTGTATTAAAAAAAAATTGACCTATAATAGGTATACCTATAATAAATTCCAAATTAATCATATCACAATATTCATTAGGTATTTAATATCGTGTTATATATATATATACCCATTAGGTAACGCGTTATACATCAACAACAATCCGTGATACTATCATAGATATATAATAGTATACTTTAGAAGTTTCATGTACCCACGAATAATATTATACAATCGTAACAAAATAACTAAAATAGTTATTCTAGGTATTTTAATATGTAATTTCGTCCAAATTTGAACTTAAAATGATTATAAAAATAAACTGTGCTTATGTGTTTTTAGATTTTTTGGTAACAGAATAAACTACTTACGTGGAATCTTATTTTAAATTTTCAATCCTTAGTATATAAAAGTTGACCATTTTATAAATTTTTAAATACAAAATAATTACTCAAATTAAAATTTGATAAATGTTGTCAAAATTCGATCTTTAAATGCTTATAAAAAAAATTGTGCCTATGTATTTTTAATATTTTTCAACTGCTATTGTAACAATATATCACGAACCTTGCATTAAATTTTCACGCTTTTTTACCAAACAAACAAATTTTATTGATATTTATAGAAAAAAAAACTAAACAAATTGAAAACTGACAGTG
>NC_042493.1:117717507-117729859 GCF_005508785.2 Acyrthosiphon pisum
TTACTTTTGACCCCCCAAATTACCAACTAGATTCACTTTCCTATCAGAAAAGATACTGTTGAAGAAAATCGAAGCATTTCTACTGTCCTAAAAGGTGATGACAGACACAAAAAAAAAAAAAAATAAAAAAAAAAAAAACACACATCATTGTAAAATCAATACATTCATCGTTTCACTCAAAATCTAAAATTGTAAAAAGTTGAAAGTCATACAATAATCTATGATATATTATTAAGTTATATAGTTATCAAATAAAATACCATTTGATATAAGTTTATACTGTATATTTTACTGTGGGTATAGCTTAACTGAGTTAAAAATTATCATTAACTTGCCTTTAATTTGATGTTTTGTTAACATATACCCAGATTGAATACAATTTTGTAAATGCATATTCAAATATTCATCTTGACTAACTGACTTGTTAAATGTTACCAATTAAAATATTACAAATTATGCATTAAAAGTATAATAAATTGTTTTTTCAATATTGTATTTAAATTTTTTTCTTTTCAGGTTCATGATGAACTGGTAACATCAAGTCTTTTATCAAAATCGCCAGCTGAATATCCATTCAAGTATACGTTTTTAACATAATTTAAACTCTTATTTACATAAGTATTTGATTTGAAAATTAACGGAAACTATAATAGGACGGTGTAAGATTTTCCACACATTTTTTACATGAAGATTTCTTAAAATAAATAACTTTGGCATCAAAGGCTAAATGTTTTCTTTTTTCAACATTACAATTTACACAGTAATTTAAATTTTTATAAGCCACAATATAGCTATACTGAATGGAATGATGATTTTACTAATCTCACAATGATATTGTATATTTGTAAGTGTTTAATTTAATTTTTGACTTTTGTGTCTGTCAACAAATTTTGGATGAAGCCATTTTTTAAAAATTCTTCGATTTTCAATAATTAGGTTGGTTTTTTGCTATGTTTTTAAATTAGTTAGGTACCATACGTATGCAGTAAACTTATCTAATAATGTTTGTATATTAATATTGAAAAACAAGGTACTAATTATTTACTTTTAATATAATATAAAAATAAAATTATGTTAACATGGGGACCTGGGTAGTATATTTACATATACCACTGCCGTGGGTAATGTTTTTCCGAGCCCTCGTGTAGTGACAAATTATAGTAATATACTTATAAATTATAATAATAAAATGCAACGCTTTACCAGGCTATACTGTATTATATTTACTATTTTCAAAATACTTTTTTCGATCGAAGAATAAGTAATAACTGTAAATACGATGAGAGTGTTTACATAACAGCTGCTGGAAATCAGTCATGGACTCTAGTGTTATCACATATATACATATATTCCTATGTATTATAATTTAAAATATCTAGTTTTAATAATATAATTTTAATTTTTAAGAAATCATTGTTGTTTATTTTAATTTCATAACTTTCATTTTTATAATTAAATCTTAAAAGACAAAATGTCTGCAATTTATAATTTTAGTAATTGTTTTAAGAGATTTGTTAGAAGTTATAGACATACTCAAAACAATACTACAATCCCAATCGGTTACCAAAGGGAAGTTAAAATTATTATAAATATTGTCATTGAACCAATTCAAAATATGAGAACAGATAAGACAATACAAGATCCAGAATATTTTGTCAATATTTGAACTTTAAATGCTTATAAAAAAAAATTGTGACTATGGATTTTTAATTTTTTTCATCTGCCTTTGAAACAATACACTAGAAGCCTTCTATTAAGATTTCAAGTTTTTTCAACCATCAAATAAAATTGTATTGTATTGATATTTATAGAAAAAAAATAAAAAAAAAATGGAAATTGAAAATGTCGGTAAACAGCTCAAAATAAGTCAAAATATCTGGAAAATATTATGGTGTGTAGAAAACGATTATATAAACATTCAGTCAAAATGTCTTGTACCTACTAGGGGTTGTATCCAGAGGGTGGTTCTAAAGTGAAATAGCACCTCCCTTGGCATGTTCCTTTCTGGACAACAAATACTTTACACAACATGTATTTTTCAGTATGCTGGGGGTATTACAAAACACATTTGGTACATTTTGAATACTAAGCGCTTACAGTTTGAGGATCAAAAACATATGAATTTAAATTAATCAAATTAAATATGACAAGCAAGCTGAAAGGAGAAAATTATTGATTTGAATTTTCTATATAAAAAAGTAAATGGTCTTATAGACTATCCTGATTTACTCAGTTACTTAAATTTTAAATATTCCTCAATGTCAAACTAGTTCCATAAAATTGTTTTACATTCTATTTCAAAGGACAAATTATGCACTTGTTTTGCCTATAATTAGATTAATGAAATTAGTTAATGACGTCGTGGTTGATTTATTTAATTTTCATACTTTTGATGGTTTTTGTAATTATATTACCCATTATGCATAGTTTTATTCTTTACATAATTTATTATTATTACCCAGACAGCAATTTTTTGTTTAATAATATTATTATAACATTATAATAACGAATAATATTAGTATAACGTTATTATAATACTATTATAATATTATTATTACAAAATGCTGTCTGGGTATTATTGTTTTATTGTTTTTGAGATTATTTGTACTGTCATTAAGTCTACATAAATTGATTTAGGCTCTACTATACTAATAACTATAAAAACTGTTATTGGGATTATTCCAGTTTAAATTTGTAATAAATAATAAATAAATACCTCTCTAATTTCATCCTAATTCAGATTAAGAATATTTATGAAGAAAATTGTGTTTAGGTATATATTTGTTTATTTATAATTGTTGGTTATATTATTAACTACTTATGAATTATGATGAACCTTAATTTAAATGTTCAATTTTTAGCAATGGAAAAGTAAAATAGAAATTAAACATACTATATATTTTAACTAGTTATAAATCATTAATTGCCAATTTTCGTTATAATGACGATTATAATATGAACACATTTTAATGAAACATTCAAAACTCAAAAATTAATGGAAAATCAATTAAGATACTATAATACAATATAATAAAACATTAATAAATTGTATCGAAAAAAAAATCATGATTGCTAACATGTTGTAAAATATCTTGGCCTATTAATGGCTACTACTCCTGCTGGAATCCGTTCATCATTCATTGACGCTGTGACTATGGTCCAAGAATTGGTTTGTGGATTGTAACATTCAGTAGAACACAAAATAGAATAGTCCTTACATCCACCAATCACATACAACAAACCGTCTAATGTAACTACTCCTATATTGAAAATTTAACTTAAATTAATTGATACATTGACAAACATTTTGTTACAATAATTTAGAATTATTAAACAACAAGATATACCAGCATATCTTCGAGGCAAATGCATATCTGTTATAGAAGTCCAAACTCCTGTACTTGGCCTGTATGCTTCAACACTACTAAGGTGGTTAAATCCATCATGACCACCTACAGCATACAGTACACCGTCTAAAACTCCTACTCCGACACCACTGCGACAAACAGACATTTTAGCAACTGGTTTCCATCTATCAAGGCTGGGATGATAACATTCAACAGTGTTTAAATGCGGTGAGGATTTACTATATCCTCCTACCTATAAAATAAAATAAATTAATAAATACAATATTATTATTTTTGATTACAAACATGTATTATAAATTAGCATATCAAATGAAATATGACAAAAGTTCAAAATTATTATAAATTAAAAATCAATCTTGATATAGTATGATAATCTGTGTATATAAACGAGACTGTCCTGAGTAACTTATTCATAACAACGCCAAACCTATTAGAGCTATAGGGTTGATTAATATTATAATTTCACCGCACACTAAGAATAGATTTTGCAAAATTTTGATTTTTAGGGGTTAAAATCAGCAAAGAACAACATTTTAGTTGTACACCTATGTATGTATATACAATGCACTTTATTATTGTTCGTATATTGTCTTTATTATTATTTCCATGATAACCATTATTATTTTTTTATATCTTTATTGATTATAGTTGGTACATTATTATAACAATTTTCTTTCATTTGGATTGAATTATAGCGTTTCTTATTCGTTTTCTTGGCTAATTATTTAAAAATGTGCCTATCCAATGTAATTGTTCAGATATTTTGTAAAAAATATCATCGATTTAAGAGTTTTTTGTCATCTCATATAGATATACCAATTATCAGTGATGGTGCATGCGTGTTACATTCAATCATATTTTATTGGTTTAACACTTAAGAATGAATCCAGGAAATCTGAAGTAAAATTGTTTCTGATAATTGGAATAACTTTATTGCAACCTATGGCTTACAATTCAAATGGTGACAATGTCTACACTGATAAGGATTATGTACATTCGTGAAATGGTCAATCCCACTGTCTAGATATGCATATAGAACCCGAAGCAAGCAAATAAAAGTGTACAAGGCAACCAATCTCCAGGGAAATCATCATGCAGTAAAAATATATCAAGGGAACCCTCCAGAATTTAATAGTATTACATTAACAACATATCAGATGCATCATCCAGAAATGCACAGAGTTGCTTAGCAATCATCCAGAAGCTCATAAAGAATCACAAACCGAAATATTTTATTTTGTTATTCTTTCTCATGAGAATTTAATTTACTCCACCTACTATTATTAATATAACAAATATAATACATATTTAATATCATAAAAAAAAATAATAGTTTACCACATATAAAAGATTATTTAGGACTCCAGCCCCAAAATCACATCTTATAAAAGGCAAACCAGATATCATACGCCATTCTTGAGTATTATAGTCAAACATTTCTGCACTATTTAAATGTCCATCATCATCATTATATCCACCAACCTAAAATGTGATATATAATTTATTATTAACTACTTCATAACAGAAAGAAAGAAGTATTAAATATATTACAACATTACTTACGGCATATAGATAATCGTTTATTACACGAACTACTGGATATACTCTTTTAACTATCATGTCAACCGTTGGTTTCCAACAAGGTGATTCTGAAGAAACATCTAGCACAGTAACAGTCCCAAGAGAATCAAAATTATCTTTATCATAACCACCCACAGCAAACGCTAAATCTTTCACTACGGCTAGACCAGCTTCTTCACGGCTTATAATTATTTCTGGTGCATACTGCCATCGGTCCGTTTTTGGGTCATACAATTCTATATTCTTACTTATGTCAGTTTCCTTTCCACCAACAACTAATATAACCTTTTATAATATTAAAATGTTAAATATATTGGAAAGAGAAATAAATGATAACAAAATTATACTTTATCTCCATATCTAGGTTTGTGCCTGATGTTTTGCGGAGTACTGCAATACTCTTCTGCCTTGAGTATTTGAAAATTTAAAGCTTCATTTATAAACAATTTACATTAATAAATTATCAATATAAATAAATATATTATAAAATATAAATTAATTCATAGTAAAAGTATATTTAAAGAAAAACTTACATTTAATACAATTTTTAATAAGGGGTTCCTCAACTACTTTATCTAATATGTAATTCTTCGATGTTAATGCTAAACGTACATATTCCATCAATTAGGGTAAAACACATTTTCTTAAATCCAGTTCATGTTTTACCCAACGAATAACACTTTCAAATATCTAAAACAATAAATTAATTAACTAGACTTCATATTACATATTAGAAGGCTATTGAATATTTCCTTTGCCAATCCTAATATATAACAATAATCAATTTTAGTTTGCCTACTTTTTCTTCACATGAAATTTTAAGTTTATCACTGGAGATCAACTTCATTAGTTGGGCCGATGATAAGGACAGAAAATCTTCACCAGCAACAACTTCTCTGAGGATCAAAATATAACAATAATAAATAAAATGTATTATAATATAACAATTATTATCATAATATCATTATATTATCATAATAATAAATAATATTTCGTACGAAAAGTATTTTTGAATATATCGTTCTGAACTTGTCAACAATTCCGTACAGCTATGTAAATCAGCTATTGTGTATATATCGATACAATTTGCAGGGCAGAGTTGAGTCAGTAAAAACTCACAACACGTCTCTGTTACTTCTTCTAACTGCAAGAAATTTGAAGTTGAAAACAAAATCTTAAAAAATAAACAATATACAATTTAAATAATTTAGTTTTCTATAGTTAAATCAAACTTTATCTATTATTACTTGAACGTTGTCTTCAGTGATCATAATTTTCCCTGAATAAATTAAGTCTATTAAGATCAGTAAAGCGGTTGAGTCTATGTCTCTTATGACAACAAGATCTAGATTCCGTTCTGCAAATTTTGTAAACATAGCATGGAAGTAAGGACTAGCCGATGCTAATACTACTTTATGTGCAAATATTATATTGTTATCATCCTCTGTTACAAGTTTAACATCACAAAAAACTTCATCACTAAAGACAAAAATTTGTTTTTAATATTTATCGATCAGTTTAAATCACTTACTACTTACTTTTGTAGAGATTGCAATACTTCATAAATATCAACAAAAGATGATTTTTTATATGATTTGACTGGTTTGCATCTCCTGAATGCTGTTATTTGCCTTGTATTTTGCATTGTAAATTGTATATTAATCCCAAGATCTGAATGTCTTAAAACTATAAAAGTCATTTCAAAATAAATTATAATTATTGTTGTAAATGGCTAATAATACTCTATGAAAAAATAGTAAAAAAATACATTATTTTAAATTTAAATGAGAGAAACTATTATCGATAAGTAAACTTGAAATTAGAATCAAAAAATTGAATTTAAATTTCAAGCCATATAGTTAAAAACTAAAAACACATTAAATGTACTGTAAAAATGTACTGTACTTAAATATACTGTACAAACAATCTGAAAACAATATGTTGGTAACGGTGTACAAAAATTATTTTATAATATTTTAGAACTATAAATTTTATAATTACAATAATATCTTCAAAAAAATACAAAATAAATAAGATATTATTTAATGATAATAATATTTAATACATAATATTTAAAGAAAAATGGAAAGGTTCTAAAATATTATAGAATAATTTTTGTACACCGTTACCAACATATTGTTGAATTTGAATCCTATTTAGGTACAAACTTAGTCATATTTTTTTACCTTTATAGTAGTGAACTGAAAATCAGTTATTATATGAAAATTAATTTGTATAGTCCAATTGATGTTTAATCACACAAGCTAGTAATGAGAGTTTAAGTGCCTGAAAAAATAAGCGATACAGTTTGTTTGTTTAAGAATGTGTAAGGGAGAAGGGATTTGAGGGGTACATTGAGACACTAATTTTTCTAAGAGACATCTCATTCAATTTATTTTTTTTTTTAAAACACTAAAACAACCATTTTTGTTTTTTCTTACTCGGTTCTTAACCATTACTATTTACTAGCCTTAAAAGAACACTAATTAACTATTAATAATATTATTCATTGTTTTAATAAAATTGAACACATTAAATGTGATACATTAAGGGCCGTTTTTAAATGTCTGATAACAATAATTGACAGGATTTCTTTAGTTAACGATGAATTCTGCCGCTTGGACTTGACCGATACTTAACCCGCCATTAAAAACGCCTTTTAAGGAGTATAAGACAAAAAGAAAATTTGTCTCATTGTGCCCCGTCCCGCATTGTCCAACCTATCAATTTTAAGTTAAACATTTAATAAAAAAACCTAAACGCAATGTTTTATATGAGTAATAAATATCAGAATAGGCATATATATTATACAATAAAATAAAAAACCTTACCTTTTACAAATATGACACGACAATACGAAAACAAAAAAATAAATTGACCGATGAGGCGATGTATATTCTTATCACCAGGACAGCGCCAGTCATACCAAGGCCATGGCTAAATAACATGGTATGACAGCAACTGCTTACTGCGCATGACGACTACGTCATCCGGTCTCGGTAAAAAGGCGCGAAATCAAATATTGTATTATGATAACAGATAAATTAAATTTATCACTTATGATAAAAAATAGTTAAAATAATAGTGTTTGTAAAATTAATTAATTCATAATTAATAGTTAATTTGTATACTAAATAGATAAATTATTACAGCAAAATAATAAAATATTATTATTACTATGTGAATTATACTATTCATGTTGCAGCATGCTTTAGAACTACAAGAAAAGTATAAAATAGTATTGTTATTTAATTTGTATATTTCAAAATAATATACAATGAAACAATGTACATGTTACACATGTACTAAAACAATTAAATTCATAACAAAAATGTTCTTATTTTAGTTTTATTTCCAACTGTTGGAGCATTGTCGGCAATATTTTTATTCAGATGATTGAACCTTACATAAGTTCTGGTTCGGATTAAACAGCTTACCACTTCTTCTGGTAATACATCATTACTTTCTAAAATAACTTTAGTTTTTAATGTTTCCATAACTTGAGGATTTTTATTGAGTGAGGTACCATGCATTTCCTCAAAGTACTTATTCATTACTTTTGCAACTCTCATTAATGTATCCGATGGTGTAATTAAGTGACCTCTTGTTATATGCTGAGTCCAGCTGGTTGATATTGAACTATCCAATGACACTGAAGTTTCATTGCCTAAATCAGGATATTTATGTACAAATCGCCTGGCAACATAACCCACTACATATTCTAACGCTTCATGCTCCACAGTTCTACTTGATGCACTCTGGATAATAAGGATAATATAAAGTGTAAGGTATATGCATTTATGATTATTTTAGTATGTATAGTACAAAGTTTTTTTTTAAGTCACCTCTGTTTTAAAAAGTTCTGAAAAATCTTTGTCTTCCTCTAATACTAAAAAATGATTATCTGCTGCAGAGTAAGATAGTTCTTCGGTGGACATGTGATCGTTGTCTAAATGCGTTTGAAGAATTTCAGACTCTTTGACAATTGATGCTGATAAACATTCAGTATCGATTAACCGTTCACCTATTGTATCTTCAGTATTCCTGTACAGTGCAATAGAGGCATGTTTATCAAGCAAGTACCATTTTAAACTGTAAAATTTAGAAGGTCCATGTTAAATTATAAATTTATTTATATTTTATTTATCCAGTTTTTTAAACATGCCAATGTTTAAAACCAAGAGGTGATAAGTGTGTATTTGCACCAGACATAGCTTTTAAATAGGTGTAAAGGTTTTCAAGAATATCTTGATTCAAACGTCTTGTTATTATATAACTTATATCAGGATATTTTAATTTCAAATCAATCAAAAGATTTCTCAATGACTGGTTACTGTATAAAATTCCTTAAATGTGTACAATTTTAGAAATTCAATAACAATTTACAACAAAACTATTATAGTTAAGTACATGATTTTTCACCTTTTTGAAATGGTAACAATGTTTTATGTCCAACAACTCTCATCTCTAAGATAAAATGATCCATTGTTTTTAATAATTTGATTTGATTTTCAAGATCCATTCCATAACTTTTTATAAATTTATCTACTGGTAACTGTGTGTTAAACAGGTCAAACCAGTCATTAAATAGCTGTATTATCCAGGAAGCCTATATGTATAACAATAATAATGATTCATCCAACTATTCATCCAACAAATATAAATAATTTATTAAAAAAATTTTATTTTCTAATTAATTAACTAAATTAAAAAAAAAATAATAATAAAGTCTCTAAGAGATAATTTATAATGTAAAGAATCCCCGGGAGAAAATTTTGATATAAATGACATTATGAAAACATTAAATTTTGTATTAAAAAATCAAACCATTGTTATTTGGTGTGTTGGATAATTATTAATTGTATGTTTAATTATTTTAGTATACAGTTATATATACTTATAATATGTATTATATGGTTTTCTTTTGTCTTAAGGGGCCTCGCCATCGCATTGATTTAAGCAATTTACATTTTAAGGCAATTTCTAATCTCGTTGTCGCCACCCGAGGTCTATGTGTTAGTCGTAAATGATTATTAGTGTATGTGGCGTCCATGCGGGTCAATTGTAGTGGTACGGAGGGCTCTCGCACGCACTCGCACGCACATGTCAGTGTGTAATATTGTGATCGTGAAAAAAATGTTTATTTTTCACTCAAACACACGATTCTAATTCCAACACAACGTCGCAACGATTAACTCGATTTGCATTCTGACAAAATATTCTTTTTTTCCACAACATCTACGAAGCATCGGTCGAGGTACATTTTTAAAATTGTATTTAGTTAATTAAATATTTAAGTTGGAAATTCTGAATTTTTTTGATTTTTCTACAATTTTTATTGCATTTTAAATTACAAAAATTAAAAATGTGGCTCGACCGTTTCCTTGTATATATTACGGACAATCCGAATATTTTTTCAGAATAAAAATCGTGATAATTGTCGGCCCGTACCGTTGGAATTGGAGACAGTAGTTTTTGACAAAAAAAGACGTGGTAGCGAGGCCCCTTAAAAAAAAAATGTTATATAAAGATCAGTAGAATAATAAAAAAAATTGTGGACGTCCCCATGGTGGTCAACGTGTTAAGTTGGGTTGCAGGTATGTTTGAGTACATAAGCACACAAAACATTATCATAATTTAAAACAAAAAAAATAACTATTGGGTAAGTGTTACTTGTGGTGGATGGAACGAAGGTGGTATATTCTTCCCTTCTGCTTTTAATTTTTTAGTACTACATAAATAGCCAGATGTACATGCAGGAACAAATATCCTAATATATGTCAGGCATATTAATATTAGGACTATATTATGAAATATTTTTAAACAAATGATAAGTTTTAGGTAGATAGTAATAGTTCTACAATGTGTTAGTGTGGTACTAACGAATAATACAATAAAAATAAACAATGTTCATCATTATGTTAATAATAAATAAATTGTGTACTTTTTAATGCGTCATTTACAAGTTCTTGAGATCTTAACAAATCAATACCACTTGTTTGTAAATATTTTGATAGAGGCCCTGTTATTTCAAATATTCTTTGGTAGATAAATACAAGTCATGTCAAATGTCTAACCATGATTAAAGATAGTATTATCTGTAGACTATAGCCGTGAATCAAACTGCTCCCGTGCTTACAAGTAACAATTGATAAAATCCAATATTTTATATTAATAAAATATGATAAAAATATAGTTTACACATGGTTTAAATTTATAATTAAAATCTGTTATTCTAAAAAAAAGTACACTACAGGAGGACCGGCCCAACGGAATATCTAATATAATAAATAAAATAATTTAATCAAATACCTAATAATATAGATTTAACTTAATTCTAATAAACTGCAGATTCAACAAAAACAAAAATATATATATATTATATACAATGTACAAATGTAAATAAAAAATAAATATGTACTCAATCTGATTTGTTTTAATAGTGTTATGGATTTTAAAGGTTTTTTAAAATTTTTAATTTTCTTGGTGTATTGATGGATGTCTCTTTCATTTGTTTTAAATGCCTTGACTTGAAATCTTTTAACAGTTTGGCGTAGATTAATTTAGTTAGTAAATAATCAAAATGTTCAATACAGCTTTTATCTAAATTAAAGGACAATAATATGGTGGCTATATAATAGGTTATAATAGGTTATATAGCCTATAGTCTTCCTCGATGAATGGACTATACAACAAAAAAATAATACTCAATTCGAAACAGTAGTTCCTGAGATAGGTAGACGCGTTCAAACAAACAAACTCTACAGCTTTATATATCAAACATAGTATAGATTGTATTAATAGTTTCGTACTTTGAATTTTGAAATAATCAATTTAATACCTATATTTGTATACTAGCTGAACCCGTGCACTTCGTTGCCCGTAAAAAATAACAGCTCTTAAAAAAATTATGATTGTTGTAACGTGAACAGCCGTTGATCACAGATCGCGGGAGTTGCTCGACGTTGTTAAATTATCGGACATGAGGGTTGACTAAAGTACAATTTGTATTATTCTGAACTGATCGTATTTAAATATATTACTTATATACAAACAAATTATATTGTACACATTTAGGTATTAGGGGTGGTCGCGACCAGTAGGGGAATAAATGTTTATATTATATAAATATGCAATAGCAATGTGACAATAATAAATGGCTGACAGCCGAAATAACAATAAAAATATGGCAATCTGGTATACAATAAATGATATATAAGCATAGGCGTGTTTACGGGAGGAGCCTGGTGGGCACTGGCCCCCCCGGCAGACTGTGCCTCCAACAAAATAGCTAGGATAAAAAAAAGTCGTACGGTACCCTGCAAGTACCTATAGATTTTAATTTATTGTAATTTATTTAGTTACGCATTTATTAATTAGTGGTTATATTATCATCATATACA
>NC_042493.1:117729909-117741524 GCF_005508785.2 Acyrthosiphon pisum
AAAAAATCTCAAAAATATAAATCACGGTTTTTTTTTGTATAGTTATTTTATGTTCAAATTTGGAGGAAATTACATATTATAAATAACCAAGAATAACGAATTTAGTTATTTTCTTTTTATAATATTAATTCAACTTACCGGTTACCGTATTAATAATAAGAAATAACATCTATCTATCTTACTATCTATCATAGAACAATATAGAAGCAAAACTCGATGAGCTGATTGGGGTCTTGGTTACCTATGATCTGAAGTCTGAACCTACGAAAAACATGAAAAAGGTTCCACGAACTACATCAATGTTAGACCCATGGTTACCAATATTATGAAAACGGTTCTAAGACTATGGCCATAGAATATTCTATGCTATGGCGGGATCGGTTTGTATCATAGAATATTATTATATTATAATATAATATTCTATGGTTTGTATACCATTCCCTATTTCACGTATGCCACGCCTCCCTGGAGACCGTGTTCAAGGCCACAATCACCCTATTCGGCCAATTCATGGAGTTTCATACCTATCTATCAAGGTATATAAGTATATATATATATATTATATATAAAATGACTTTCCCTGAGTGATTCATCATCGCCTAGCTGGAACCACTTGACGGATCTAGCTGAAATTCAGCATATAGATAGCTATTATAACGTAGGCGTCCGCTAAGAAAGGATTTTTGGAAATTCTATCCCTAAAGGGGAAAATAAGGGGTTGTAAGAATATAATAGTGGCGCCATCTATCAAGCAATAACTTAGTTAAATATTATACAATATTGGTTTTAAAATACCTACAAAACATTTATCAAATTTAAAATTTAAAAATGATTTTGTAGTTAAAAATGTTCAACTTTTATAGCTAAGGATTGAATACTTACAACAAGGTCCCATGTGAGTAGGTTATTCCGTAACCAAAAATCTCAAAAATGTAAATCACCGTTTTTTTTTTATAGTTATTTTATGTTCAAATTTGGACGAAATTACATATTAAATAAACAAGAATAGGTAACGGTTTTATTTTAATGTAGTTTTATAGTATTAATTCAATTTACTGACTACCATATTAATAATAAGAAATAACAATATAAATATAATTTAAAATATCCACACTGTCAAACCGTTCAGAATCGTTTTTCGTATACAATATTAAATCATTGAATTCAAATTGAATACCATCCATTATACAGTGACCCACTTGAAACCTACTGTACAGCAGAGCGACATTACCCACCTTTATAACATTAATTCTTGATCACATGCATGAGGGAAATTAAAATTAAATTAGTATTGATAAAGTAAAACGTTTAATAATTTAAAAAGTTAAATTGTCACATGACACATGCGACACTTAGTCAAATATATTTGAAAACTGTTGCCAATTTTCCGAGCAAGTAAACAATGCATTGACAAAATTACTCAAATAAGATTATTTGAAGTAGACTATTTGAAATAATCGAGGGCATAATAATTAATAACCTGTTAAGCTAAATACAATAAACTATATTACTATAAAAGGACCAAACGTTCACGATTCCAAAATTTGAATAACTAGTACCTGAATTAAGTATTAACCTTTATTTACTTAAAATAAATGGTTTAAAAAATATCAGGATAGTGATGATAAAAATTAGGTATATAGTAATACACTTAGGATAGCTAGTATTTCATGAGTCGCTCATTATTTTATATTTTAAATTAAAAAATTTATCACAATTTTGGATAAGTATTTCAAAAGTTTCATGTATCCTATAGACAAAAATGAACTTAATATTAAATAATCAGTATATTATCGATATA
Organism: Acyrthosiphon pisum; assembly: GCF_005508785.2. Classification (NCBI taxonomy): domain Eukaryota; kingdom Metazoa; phylum Arthropoda; class Insecta; order Hemiptera; family Aphididae; genus Acyrthosiphon; species Acyrthosiphon pisum. Next base: position 117,731,711 of record NC_042493.1, read on the forward strand.
TGAAAAAAAAAAATAAAAAGTATTTAAAACATATTTGGTCACAACCGCAGGCGAAATTAGGGTTAAAATTCTGGGGGGCTACAGCCCACCTAAAAAACTCTTAATTTAAAATAACCCATAGGGCAGGGTTTATTTTAGTGTGCAGTGAGACACATTTTGTGCAGTGAGAAAAGTAATTGTGCAGTGAAAATTGTTACTTTGTGCAGTGCAAAAAAAGAATTTCAGGATGATATATTTTATTGTACATTATAAAACAATAATTTAGTAAACTTCAAAATAAAAAAGGTGGGTAAGTGGATTTCGCTCTGCTGTACAGTAGGTTACAAGTGTGTCACTGTATAATAGATGGTATTAAATTTGAATTCAATGATATAATATCTGCCTTTGAAACAATATACTTGGAGCCTTCTATTAAATTTTCAAGCTTTTTTGATCAACAAATAAAATTTTATTGATATTTTTAGAAAAAAAACTAAAAAAAATGGAAAATGAAAATGTCCGTAAAGAGCTCAAAATAAATCAAAATATTTTGAAAATGTTATGGTGTATAGAAGATGCTAAGATAAACATTCATTCAAAATTTCATGTATCTATGGTCATTTTTTTTAAAGTTACACCAAAAACCAAATTCAATTTTGTGAAAAATCGATTTTGCGTAAAAATTCCCGTTTTTCCTTAATTTTTCTTTTGTTTTTCCCGGCGCTTTTGAAAACTACTGGGAAATTTTGACCTCCCCAACGCACCAACGATATTCACTTTCTGGTCGAACAAGATACTGAAGTTGAAAATCGTAGCATTATTTCGACTACTTATCGTGTACACAGACACAAAAAAATAAATAAATAAATAAAGAGTAAAAAAATTAAAAAAAAAAATCACACATCATTGTAAAATCAATACATTCATCGTTCCACTCAGAATCTAAAATAAAATTTCCAATTTCCATCGTGAACTTCAATATCCCTATTTGAGCACCTCTTTAAAATGCAAATTTCAGCAAATCCTTTCTTAGTTTTTGAGTTAGTGATTAAGTGGTATTTTGATTATATATATATAGATAATTGTAAGAATGTGAGGTATAATATTATATACCTTAAATGTCTTGTATAATATATATATTATATGAGTGTATGCTGTGGCTCACAAGGCAATTCATTTCTAATTTCTATTATTGCTCTAATTAAAAATTGGTTCTTGAAAAAAGTATTTGCCAATATCTGCAGTTATACACTAGGTATCGCATTTATACTATTTTAATTATTTTAGAACAGCACATTTCATTAGACACTTAAAACAATTTGTATGACAATATATTATAAAAATGATTATCAATTTGTACTTAAGACGTACGAACGATATATGGTAAACGATCTTTTTCTACGGTTCATTGTTTAAAATGCGTAACGCGGACACTTTGTATGGTCAGCAAAAACTTTAGATTGCATAACACGGATACTTCATACTATTATACGCATAAAATTATATTTAATTAGGTCATCAAGTTCCTAAATTAATTATAGCATCAAATAATATTTGGCTGTTATCTAACTTGTTAGCCAAAAAAACTTTGATTATTTTGACTATTGTTGTACTACTATAGATGTAAATGTTTTTTTAAAACATTTGTGATTTATTTTTTATTTAATTTTAAATTTTTAAATTTTAATAATTGACATTATAGTATATATACTTACTACTTAGGTATATAACTTTATATACAATATATATGCTTTATGTATAATGTACTATATAATACTATAATAGTACAAATAGTGTCCGCGTTCTGAAATAAACCTTTTTTCCCGACCGTACAAAGTCACCGCGTTTTGCACTTTTAATGCTTGACCGTACAAAGTGACCAAGACCACGATGTAGTTTTTTAGATGATGACAAAATTAGGCCTTCTTACCACAGATACGTGCGCTTCCCTATAATTTGAACTTCCTCACATACTATTTTGTTTACGTTGATTAATTTGATTTCTATTTATCTTGCTCTCGCATACACAAAAGTTGTTCAAGATGACGAATTCCGTGATGAACATGATGGCAGTTAGCGGTACCACATCGTGCAAAGGCTTGTCACGCATGATGTCTTATTCACGGGCGACACCCCCCAAAGGATCAATGTTGTTGCAGTTGTATTAAATCAGAGACAATCTAAGACATATGCGCTCCACATCAGAGGATAAAAACTCAACACAACTGAACTTTTCAGGGTCTAGCATAGGCGTGTTCACGGGAGTGGCCGAGTGGGCACTGCCCCCCCCCCCCCGTTAGACTGTGGTCCAACAAAATCATGTCAGGATAAAAAAAAATCGTGTGTACCCTGCAGTACATATAGATTTTGATTAATTGTAATTTTTTTAGTTACGCATTTATTAATTAGTGATTATATGATCATTATAATATTATGTTCATCAATTCTTTATAACTACATAACATGCAATGGTACTGTTGTGCTCATTTACCAGTGTGATATCACAGAGTAAATACTATTTTATCTAACCAGTGATAATATTGTTTTATTAGCTGAAAATATCCAATTACCGATAATCATTCCAAAAATGTGTTTAGATATTTTACGACTTGTTAAAATTATTTAAATTTTGTCAGAAAGTCAAATTATTTATTACTGATTAGTTAATAGATTTACAATTTGTATGTTGTCTACCTTGTATAATGGATGGGAAAAAAGTATTTTTATTGTTTTGACAATGGTTATACTTTTTGATCATAATTAAAAAATATTCCTACCTTTGTGAATTTTGTAATAAAATAATGAATGTTTCTTCATGTCTCAAAAAAAAAAAATAGGTCTCTCAATTTTAAAAATTTGTTGTGCCCCTTCAGTCACTAAAGTCTGAACACGCCTATGGGGTCTAAAATCTAAATATTACTGGAAAGTAGGTTGATGGGTTGTACGTTTTTACATACAAATTTTATTGCCCTGATTCTAATTTTTTAAATAATAACTTTAAAAAAACAAACATTTAATTTTTCTTTAATTTATGTCGATAATAACTAATAGACTAACGAAAACATTTTAATTTTCCATAAAATTAGTGATCATGGGTATTTTGCTTTTAATTTTGATTATCATTTCCACACATTGTATTTTATAAAGTGCTTAATAAAGAAATATTCACGCTTAGTATTTGAAGTTATCAAATTATTTTAAAATTAAATTGAAAACATATTTTTATTTGTATATGAGTTCTATATAAATGGAACTTGTAGGAGGTAACTAATGTTTTGTCTGTTATCGTTTAACTCGTCCTGCTGACTAACCTTAAAGTTTTATGTATATTATGTACATGAGTAATATTTTGTATAGTGGTGTTAGAGCACGGCTAGGATTAGTTATGTTTGTCGTGTAAAAACTAATGAACTATGTGGCGTATACCTATTTATGTTAAGTGTGTGTAGGTGGCGCATGTAAATTGCACAGATTTTGACCTTTTTTCATGTAAACTCTGATGCTACTCTTATACTAGGTACCTACCTAAAAAAATATATGTACATCGCACCGTTTTCTTTACCTATAATAAAATTAACATTATGTAGGTACATGTTTTTTTATATATAATATTATATATTATTAATCATTACATTATGGTACAATAGTTTTAAAAAACATAGAATAATCAATAATTATAATTAGTTTGTTGAAATATAATTGATATACATCTGTGAAATTTACAATTATTGCCGTGTGTTTAGGTATGTGTAGACTTAAAACTAATTTGAAAAAGGTCAGGCCGTCAACCGAGTGAATATCAAAACCAGCTATAAATACTTATAATATAATAAATTATACTATAATTATACTTTTGGCGACTAAGCTTATGTCTTAATAGTCATGTAAGGTTGCTATACTCTCAAACAACTGACCACGATAACTAGTACTCGAATAGAAGGTCAGTACTACGTGAAGTGTCTTGCTTCCTTTTTCAAAAGTGTTGGTTACAAACGTCTCGACTAAAAGTTGAACATAACTTTAAGTCAGAAACCAATTTATTGATGAAAGTATAAATCTATCATAAAATAAAATAAAATACGTTGGGGTTCTACTGTATCTACATATTATAACTCATTACAAATCATTTTATTAAAAACTGGTTTTGGTGAACCAATACTTTCATGGCTTAAATCCTACCTGTCTGGTAGAATACAATGGGTGAAAATGTATGATAAGAAGTCTACTGTATCTCATGTCCAATCCGGTGTCCCACAAGGAGGGCATTTATCCTATACTTTTCTCTCTATTTGTTAATGGTATAAAATCTGCTATTCCTGATAGTAGATTCCTTATGTTTGCAGATGATTTAAACATTTTTAGAAGAATTGATTCATTTGCTGACTGTTTATCTCTTCAAGACGAGTTGAATACTCTTGTGTTGTGGTTCAAATCTATTGGGTTACAATTTAACATTGACAAATGCAAGTCTATGTATTTTACTAGGAGTCGTTCACTATAGTAAACGCATACTCAATAAATGGTTCGAGTATAGATATGGTCACTACTATAAAAGATCTGGGTGTAATTTTCTGTTCTGACCTCAATTTTCACACTCATATAGAGTCAATCTGCTGTAAAGCGTTCAAGACTCTAGGTTTGGTTATCCGAACGTCGAAGAACTTTAAGCTGACACCTCGCTCAAATCGCTGTATTGTTCTCTGGTAAGGTCCATACTAGAGTATGCATCCGTTCTTTGGGATCCGTACACAACAACTGACTCCTCACATCTAGAGAAAGTCCAGAGGCGTTTCTTATCATCTGCCGCCAATATTTTAGGAATACAGCACATTAAGCATGATTACCTTTCTGTCTCTAGAAATCTTGGATTGATTTCCTTGATTAATAGATGTATGACAGCTAATCTGAAGTTTTTGAGTAAGCTAATTAATGGTTATATTGATACTCCCTCCTAACTCCTCCAAGTTAACTATAGAGTTCCCCCTCGTTCATCTAGATCAAGTTTTCCTTTTATAACTCCTTTCCATCATACTAACTATGGTAAGAACAACCCAATTGATTGAACGATGCGTTTGGCCAATGAGCACCCTACCTTATTTAGTTTATAATACAGAATATTCATTATGTGTTTTATTAATTAATAATTACTTTATGTCCTCAAAATTTTGTGTTATAAAAGTTATATTAATCGATATTTGTAATTACTTTCTGTTACCATGTATTATTTTTCAAATGTATGTAAAATATAATATTGCATTTTTGGGCCTTGTGTCCGTTATATAATAATAAATAAATAATTAAATAAATATGATTTAAATAATTAGTCAAATCAATAAATACCAAGTAGAATCAATTAGGCACTTATTAAACTTAAATTAAATACATTTACATGAAATATAATAAATAAAAAAAGCGTAAAAATAGCTTTTAATTATGCAAGCATAGTGAGGTAAATAACTGCGGTGGTTTGCGGATTCCACGAGGTGCGTAGGTAGTAGGTACTACGTAAGTATATAATTTCTAACTCTAATGTTATAATGTTAAACCAAGTTTGTCAGTTTTACTTAATCTATGACAACGCAATTAAAATACTTTACAGAGTACTACATTTTGTAAAACGTACATTTTAAAAAATGTGAAGTCATCATAAAGTCATTTTTAACATTTTCTTTTCTTTTAAGATTTTTAGTTCTTCAAGTTACAGGCCTTAGTTATTACTTATTTGTTATTTTCGGAAAAGATTTCAGTAACACTAATACTGTTTTATTCGTCATATTATACCACGCTATATCCGAAACATCGTCTACGGCCTGCCAACCACGAGTGTGTCCAAAAAAACCCTTTATTTCTCACATTCAATGCTCGAAATGGACCGGAACGCACTGGAACGGCGTTCCGGTTCGTAATATAAACTTTGCGTCCGTTCCGGTTGGTTAAAATTTAAATTTAAGAGTTACGGTTCGTAAAAATCAACAGTATCACAATTTAGAGGATTAAAATTATAAAATTTCTTTTCAACAAAATATAATATTAATATAATATACTTAATATAGAGACAAGTATTTGCAAAGGCGTAATATCACTCTTGTAGAAGCCAACAAGGCTATTAGTAAGTGAGCCTGGACATAAATTAGTCGGCGCTAAGAAAGCGATTGAATTTAATATTTGTAAAAATGTTACCATTCATAATGGGAGGGTAAAACATGAAAAACATCAACAGGAGAACATATAATATAATTATACAGATTTACTCGATAGTCTTAGCGTATTATATCCAAAAAAATGGCCTATTTCCGATAATGGCGAAGTCGAAAATATTACATTTGGAGATGATAAAATACATCATTTGTGTCAGTTTCAATTGAATAAAGAAAATTATATTGTTCGAGATTTTCAAATATAAAAATTGGAAGGAGGAAAAGAAGGTTTTGGTCATGGTTAGTCAAAGGTAGACATTCTATTAATGACACTGCAAGTCGCAAACGTGAAAAAAAAATTGACGAAAAATACTCAGCATTATGGAAATTATTATAAACTATGTATTACATTTGAATTATACCTATAACTACATTTTTAAGCTTAAATTACTTATATTATTTGTATTGTATTGTAAAGTAAACACGAATTAAAATAATTAAAATTAAAAATTAATATTATAGTCCGCATATTAATTTTATGAGCGTTCCGGTTCGTAAAGTTTTCCATTTCGAGCACTGCAGTCACATTTGAATATTAAATTGAATGTTGACACATACGAGTGACGACGGTCGATGGATAAACGTATAGTAGTTTAAATGGTAATAATATAGTACCTACTTATACCAATTTATTCATTATTTTCTTTAACCTTCCGGGGGGCACGTTTTTGAAAATAGTTTTAAATTCATCAAATTCATTAAATTTACATAATTTATGTTTTACTTTAGGTCACAGGTGTTCTATAACAGTTGAACAAATTCAATTTTTTTTTTATTTGGTTCGGCTTTCTAATAAATTAAGGTTTATGGTAAAATAGTCAATGTATATTTTATTTGTGTTTGATAGATGTACGTTTATTATTACGTCATGTTAGAACTTTTATAAATTACTTCTCTTATAATAACAAATAGTGCACCCGCGGAAAGTTCATAATTATAGTTTATAATATGATATTAGTTTTAACTATTTTTTTTATAAAATAAAATCATTATTATTTTATAAAAGTAATAATATACTAATAATATAACTAGTTAAGTTAAAAAGTTAATATAAAATTAACTTATTAACTTAACTTTAACTTTTTAACTCGTTAATGCCCAGCCTTACATATTTAGTGTATGAGTTATACAACTTTAAATTTTTGTCGGACCACTTAAGTTTATTACTATTATATTTTTCTAATATACTCAAGATATTCCTAATATTATGAAATATATCCACTTATATTGGGTTAACCTTTTTTCCATGAAGTATAAACAATATACAGTGAAATTCATAAATACTGGACATTCTTAGCCGCCGAAATCTTGTCCACTACTCGGAAGTGTCCGATATTCAAAGGATTCAGTTTTTAAAAAGTTTATAGTTTTGTTCGGAGGTTTCACTGTAATATATATTTATTGTATTATTAAAGAATATTATATATAATACCTACATTATAATATACCTAAAAATAATATGATACGATGAATTGATGCATTGATTATATTATATTATAATATAATATTATTATGTATTTATATTTTATGTGAATTGTATAACGCTTCTATAACATGTGTTGATTTTCTATTTTCTATTTTGTTTTCTATAATTTTTTTAAGGTGTCACGTGGGGATTTGTATAGGTATAACTAATCATCATACATAATATAACATAATATACTAATCAATGGGTAAGTAAATTTATAACATAGCACGTGATATTTATGGGGTTTAATATCGGATAATTTTACATACATTTTGAGAATAATTAAAAATGTTAATATTAAATATTCACAATAGTGCCTTCGACCCATGTATGAATCCAGTACCAACAAGAGTTGTTGTGTAATAACGAGATTCCATAGAAAAAACGGTTTTGCACGGGGCCAACGCATGAGCACCTACATTATTTGCAGTAGATTTACCTAATGTTCACACTGCATAGAAACCTTAGAAGATAATTTTATCTATGACGTAACATCTTCATTTTTGCGATATCAATATTATACTCTATAGTTTTTAATAAACAAATGAAAAAAAATCCAATAATAAAAGGGGAAATGCAGGTAACCGTAAAAACTCAGCTGTAGAGTAGGTATCAAGTGTCGGAGTGTAATTGAGGTGTAGATCAGGGGTCTCCAAACTACGGCCCGCGGGCCGTATCCGGCCCGCGAACAAGTTTTAAACGGCCCGCAGCACCCATAAGACGGTAATATAGAAATATAGATATAAATATAAAATATAGATATCTATATATGTGTAATTTAAAAAGTCGTTATCGCGGGCACGTATCATAATTTATGACGACAGACATTGCAATTTCCTTTTATATTTTTAGTTTTAACGTCGATAACGGAGAGATTAGTCACATAGACGAGCGGTACGACGAAATCATTTCATAACGTTTGTAGTGTTTGTACAGTTACATGTCTAAGTTTGCAGTGCCTTTATTATAAATATTATTCTTTACCTATTAATTCACCAATTTGACATGTCAGGAAGAGGATTGAAAAGGAAAATAGATTCAGAATGTCGTGTTTTCAATGAAAAGTGGTCGTTGGATTATTTCGTAATTTATTCAGGTGACAAAATAATTTGTTTAATATGCAAAGAAAGTATTTCTGTACTTAAGGAGTACAATATTCGAAGGCATTATGAAACGAAACATAAGACAACTTTTTCAAAATTTACTGAGAAATTACGGTTAGATAAATTGCAGTCACTTCAAAATAATTTTTCATCACAACAATTATTATTTAAAAAACAAAAAAAACACTTGGAGTCAATTTTGAAAATTGGAACTAGCAACATACAACCTCAATTCGATCGAATATTAGCAGAAAAACATCAATTTCATACTTCTCATTAAAAAAAAAATTATTAAAATTACAATGTATATATTATTATTATCATTTAAATTTATACCAATTCTACATTGTAGACAATATTTTATAAAAAGATTTAAAGTTAACTTATATTTGTTTACCTATATTTTCATAAAATTAAAAATTATATGTGTTAATAAACTTTTGGCCCGCAAAGAGCATTTGATATTTTTTGTGGCCCTTCAATAAAAAAGTTTGAAGACCCCTGGTGTAGATCGTTATACCGTGTTCAATTTTAATTTAAAATCATTGCATATAAAAATTCGATTCTGATCGAAGATAGTCTGTCAGCCTATATTACTATATACTAAGTATATTTTATGATAAATTTATATTGTAATAAATTAAAGTAATTTATTTTACAAGGTACCTATTATTATAGATACTATCAATACGGTAAGATGATTTAATTTTTGCCGAAAATATTGCATTTAAAAAAATGATATTGTGTGTACCTGCGAATATTAGAATAATGTCTATGTTAAAAATTACCGTAAAGTTTCAAGTACCGAATAATATTTTTAAATTACAATCAAGAACCTAAAACCGTTATTCTTTATACATGCAATAAATCAGAGTAAATTACATGTAAGATGATTTTGTCTTCATCAATACCTATCATTACATTTACGAATATTACGATAAGACGTGAACCGTGGTTTGGGTCACCCCTAGTGTTTGAAGTAACGTGAAACACTGAAATTTTTTTAACACAATTTATTTTTTTTTTAACACAATTTTCAGTGTAATGTAATAATTCTAATGTAATAA
>NC_042493.1:117741574-117746072 GCF_005508785.2 Acyrthosiphon pisum
CTACATTTTGTAAAACGTACATTTTAAAAAATGTGAAGTCATCATAAAGTCATTTTTAACATTTTCTTTTTTTTTAAGATTTTTAGTTCTTCAAGTTACAGGCCTTAGTTATTACTTATTTGTTATTTTCGGAAAAGATTTCAGTAACACTAATACTGTTTTATTCGTCATATTATACCACGCTATATCCGAAACATCGTCTACGGACCACGAGTGTGTCAAAAACAAACCATTTATTTCTCACATTTGAATATTAAATTGAATGTTGGCACTTACGAGTGACGACGGTCGATGGATAGTAGTTTAAATGGTTAGGTTAGGTTAGTACCTACTAATACCTATTTATTCATTATTTTCTTTAACCTTCCGGCGGGCACGTTTTTGAAAATAGTTTCAAATTCATCAAATTCATCAAATTTACATAAGTTATGTTTTATTTTAGGTCACAGGTATTCTATAACAGTTGAACAAATTCAATTTTTTTTTATTAGGTTCGGCTTTCTAATAAATTAAGGTTTATGGTAAAATAGTCAATGTATATTTTATTTGTGTTTGATAGATGTACGTTTATTATTACGTCATATTAGAACTTTTATAAATTACTTCTCTTATAATAACAAATAGTGCACCCGCGGAAAGTTCATAATTATAGTTTATAATATGATATTAGTTTTAACTATTTTTTTTATAAAATAAAATCATTATTATTTTTATAAAAGTAATAATATACAGGCAGGTAATGTGTATACTGTAGATAGTGGTAATTTTGCTGTATGTTTAATTGTTTCAAATCGCAGTGTCTGACCAAGTGCATATACAGTTCCGTTGGTAAAAAATAATAAGCGTCGCTAGGTGTAAAAAAAGAGTAAGATAATTCAAAACTGTTTTATTTTAATTGCGTAGTTATAGATGTAGATATCATAAAAAATATTTTTTTATAAAATAAAAACATTAACGTTTTCATATAAGTAATAATATACAGACAGGTATAAAGGTTAGTTTTATATTTTAAATCGGTTTGTTCAGTTTTTGAAAATAGTTTTGAGGTCATTACAAAATGAAAAGATCAAACTTGAGTGGTGCGCAGAATAAACTAATGTGCCTTCCATGCATAAAAAGTTTCAGAAATGCTGCTCTGAGGTGGAATATATTTTTAGAAGATCTTTACCGAAAAAACTTCGGGCATCCCTTTAATCATTGTTATAGTACCTATACCATTTAGTGTAATAGAATAATATAATGTGTGAGCGTTGTCGACCCCATTGCTCGTAGTCCGGAAAGATAATGTTTTAAATAAATTATTATATCACATTTTTAAATCTACTGCGTAGTATTTCGATAATATTTATTATTATATTGTTATACGTTGTATACGTTTTACCGATGTGTAGGCGTGTTGGTCGTTAAGGAATGCATATTATAGAAGGATGCTAGCAGGGCGAAAACGTTCTATACGGATTACCGAGTTACAATAATATAATGTAATATTATATAGGTAGTATATTATACAGCTGTAGCGATTTAAAAAATTTTACACGACTGACAAATAATGATAATAATAATATAATGTCATTATGGTACGACAATATAAATATATAGTCATATCCGACCCCTCGTGTCCGAAAAAGCAAACCAAGAAAATAATGTCGAAAACTACCTACATTATAGAGTCTATATATTAATATAAATATAAATCATGCACCTACATGACCGGCATAAGATGAAGGTGTCGTAGGTAAGAGACTACGGCGGCATTAAGAGCCTTTTTTTACAAGGACTGCATTTGTGAAAACAATTTTAAATCATTAAAAAAAAAAACAAATTTATAGTACCTATTTTAATATTTATTTTTAACATTGTACTATCGCTCACGTACTGCAGATTATGAAAAAACGTACATTATAAAATATTGTACATTAAATTATACCTATCCTAGAAACACCATCAATTTTTGCTTGCCTTTAGTCTATACAGAATGCATTCTGCTATTTCTGCAACTAAAAAATGTAGTTTTTACATTTTAGGTACATAATATTCATATTCATAATATTAAACTGATTATTGGAAAAATATATTATAACAAATAATAGCCTTAATAGGTACTAAAGATTAGTTAACAGAATTTATATTATTTTGCCTTTTTTTTTAGATATTTTAGCCATACAAACATTTTGATTTCTATTAATTTTTTTTTAATATTATCGATAAAAGATTTTCGGTAAGTCAAAAAACTTGAAAATTTAATACAAGGTTTCTCCTAAGTTGCTGTTAGTGGAAATTAAAAAAAATTGAGCGTAAATTCGATAATAATTTTTTATGAAAGTTTATTGAGATTTTAGGTTTTTTGTGTAATTAAAAAATATTATTCGTGAGAACTTGAAACTTTTAAAGAAGGTACCTATATTTTTATACACATAATGACGTTTTAGAATGCAATATTTTCAGCAAACATATATTCAACCTTTTATGGCCATGTTGTATATTTTGCATGCCTGCATTTATATATATATATTAAGAGAAGTATTTACGGGGGAAACCAGGGGTACTGCCCCTCCCCAGAACCCCCCAAAAAACAAGAAAAATTAAATATTCTAATATTTTTGCAGACCCCGATTTATGTAGGCACGCGTGATACGTCATGTAAGATACAGGTTTTCAGAAATTAAAAATAAAATTTTTTTAACCTTAATTTAAAGCTTTCACCAAAATTTATATATTTATATTTACAAATTTTCATAACAAAATCAGCGTTCCAATTTTTGATTAAAGCATGCGATTCGTGTTTTGCTAAGTAACATTACAATTATTGTTGAAAATTCATAATCTTAATTTGGTCGATTTTCATTAAATTGTAATATTTTATTATTTTGAACTACATTAAAAATATGATCAACAAAATGTCAATCTTGAAAATTTAAAAAACTGAATTGCCTAAAAATAGGTTTGGTAATTTCTTAGTTTTTAAAAAATATATCGAGTCTTATGCTATTCAATCAGAATGTCCATACTTATTACTGTAGAAAAACCACATTTAAATATATTGATTTTCAATGGAGATACCATAAGGCTGATACGGGACTATTGGGACATACTATACAATAAATTAAGTGAGGTCGTTTAGCTCTCAGTACCATAAATTAGCCACTGAGTATACTATAAAAGTGTAACGTATATTGTATACACAAACTACATGTCAGTACCTATGTCTTTATAATATATATATATTGTAATATATGATATTTCTATACTTAAATAAAAACACGAGGTAATTACGATCCATATGGAATGTGGGGTGATTCAATATATATATTCTCAATCCTTCAGCTTTACAAATTAAACATTTCATAGTTTTTAAAAACAAAATAATTTGCAAATTTTCGTGATTTCAATGAATTTTGTCAAAAGCCGTCAAATATCTCAAATTGTCTACCAGAAACTGAAGAACTACCCTCAAAGTTGAATACTAACGAAATTTTTTGACTGATTTCCGTGTAAAGAGAAAAAACAAATAATCACATATACATAATATAATCATTGCTCAACTCTAAATTTAAAATTCCCAGTGATGATCAATAGATTTGGATTGAATTAACAAAAACAGTTTATAAATGGTTATATTTAAAAACACGGCTATTTTTTTTTATAAATATATTAGTATATTATAATATACATCTTATTTATAATTTAATACAATTTAATATATTATAGTCTCATTATAATTTATTTTTGCAACAACCAAAAAGTCACAATTTAGATTTGACTAAATGCATTATAATGATAAATGTATATGTATAAATGCATGTTAGAACTTTTTGTAGAAATGATAAATTAAATTATACTTTTCAATTGTTCATGTTGGTAAAATTTGAGATATACTTACTTTATTTGAAGGCCTTTGAACAAATTTGCCACCAGGAACCTACCTCGAAGTGTTGATAATCTAAACTTTTCGATTTATTCATATTTATTTTTTAAATATTATTATTCATATAATTATAATGAAACCTTTTTTAAAGAATTACGAACTAGGCCCATTTTAGATTCTGAGTAGAACGATGAATGTATTGATTTTACAATGATGTGTGTTTTTTTTATTTATTTTTTTTGTGTCTGTGTACACGATAAGTAGTCGAAATAATACTACGATTTTCAACTTCAGTATCTTGTTCGATCAGAAAGTGAATATCGTTGGTGCATTGGAGAGGTTTAAATTTCCCAGTAGTTTTCAAAAGCGCCGGGAAAAACAAAAGAAAAATTAAGGAAAAACGGGAATTTTTACGCAAAATCGATTTTTCACAAAATTGAATTTGGTTTTTGGTATAACTTAAAAAAAAATGACCGTAGATACATGAAATTTTTACTGGTTGTTTATATTTCCATTTTCTATACAGATACAATTTTCAAAATATTTTGATTTGTTTTGAGCTGTTTACGGACAATTTCAGTTTCCAATTTAATTAGTTTTTTTTTTATGAATGTCAATAAAACTTTATTTGTT
>NC_042493.1:117746122-117747661 GCF_005508785.2 Acyrthosiphon pisum
TGTTACAATGACATTTGAAAAATATTAAAAATCCTTAGTTACAGTTTATTTTTATTATCATTTAAAGTTCAAAAATTGACAAAATATGTAAAAATCACGAAAATTAACAAATTATTTTGAGTTAATAATTCGTAAAAATTTTTCTTTTTAGAACTAAGATTTTAAAAAGTAATTCAAGATTCCTTATAGGATAATCTATCTTTACCAAAAAAAAAAATGTCTATAAGAAACTCAAATTAAATTTTTATGAGCGTTTGAAATTCATATATTTACAACATTTGATATTCGCTCGATTTCTCATGTGACAAAATTCTTATTTTATTGTAATTAAAAAACGAATGACTTTAGGTATTTAAAAGTTTCACTGAATGTTTATATTAGCATTTTCTATATACGGTAAAATTTTGAAAATAATTTGACTCTTTTTGAGCTGTTTACGGACATTTTCAGTTTTCAATTTTAGATTCTGAGTGGAACGATGAATGTATTGATTTTACAATGATGTGTGTTTTTTTATTTTTTTTTTTATTTTTTTATTTATTTTTTTATTTTTTTATTTTTTTTGTGTCTGTGTACACGATAAGTAGTCGAAATAATGCTACGATTTTCAAATTCAGTATCTTGTTCGATCAGAAAGTGAATATCGTTGGTGCATTGGGGAGGTCAAAATCGTTAGTCACAGTTTTTTTTTTTAAGCATTTAAAGTTCAAAAAGGTGGGTAAGTGGATTTCGCTCTGCTGTACAGTAGGTTACAAGTGGGTCACTGTTTAATGGATGGTATTAAATTTGAATTCAATGATATAATATCATTGTATAAGAAAAATGATTCTGAGCGGAGACGGTATGTTAGTCTAGGTATAAGACATAATATTATATTAGGTATCTATAATAAATTCCAAATTAATCATATCATAATATTTATTAGGCACTTATAACGCGTTATACATCAACAAAAAACCGTGGTACTATCATAGATATATAATAGTATACTTTAGAAGTTTCAAGTACCCACGAATAATATTATACAATCACAACAAAATAACTAAAATAGTTATCCTAGGTTTTTAATATGTAATTTCGTCCAAATTTGTACTTAAAATGACTATAAAAATAAACTGCGTAAATGTATTTTTTAGATTTTTTGGTAACAGAATTAATTACTTACGTGGATTGTTTTAATTTTTCAATTCTTAGATACAAAAATTGAACATTTTATACATTTTTAACTACGAAATAATTTTTCAAATTAAAATTTTGGTAAATTTTGTCAAAATTTGATCTTTAAATGCTTATAAAAAAAAATTGTGCTTATGTATTTTTAATATTTTTCAACTGATATTGTAACAATATATCAGGAGCTTTGTATTAAATTTATACACTTTTTGGCCCAACAGATAAAACTTTATTGATATTTATAGAAAAAAAAAACTAAAAAAATTGAAAACTTACAATGTCCGTAAACAGCTCAAAAAGAGTCAAATTATTTTAAAAATTTTATCGTATATATAAAATGCTAATATAAACATTCAGTGAAATTTT
>NC_042493.1:117748911-117759085 GCF_005508785.2 Acyrthosiphon pisum
CCACTGTGAAATTAAATTTTGACCTCCCCAATGCACCAACGATATTCACTTTCCCATCGAACGAGATACTGAAGTCGAAAATTGAAGCATTATTTCGACTACTTATCGTGTACACAGACACAAAAATAAAAAAATAAAAAAAAAACACACATCATTGTAAAATCAATAGGTACATTCATCGTTTCACTCAGAATCTAAAAATGACAAAATATGGAAAAATCACGAAAATTTGCAAATTATTTCGAGTTATAAATTCATAAAAATTTTTCTTTTTAAATCTAAGATTTTAAAATGTAATACAAGATTCCTTATAGGATAATCTACCTTTACCAAAAAAAAAATGTCTATAAGAAACTCAAATTAAATTTTTATGGGCGTTTGAAATTCATATTTTTACAACATTTGATATTCACTCGATTTCTTACGTAACGATTTTCTTATTTTGTTGTAATTAAAAAACGAGTGACTGTAGAAACTTGAAAATTTCACTGAATGTTTATATTAGCATTTTATATATACGATAAAATTTTTAAAATAATTTGACTCTTTTTGAGCTGTTTACGGACATTGTAAGTTTTCAATTTTTTTAGTTTTTTTTTTCTATAAATATCAATAAATTTTATCTGTTGGCCAAAAAGTGTATAAATTTAATACAAAGCTCCTGATATATTGTTACAATATCAGTTGAAAAATATTAAAAATACATAGGCACAATTTTTTTTTATAAGCATTTAAAGATCAAATTTTAATTTGAAAAATTATTTTGTAGTTAAAAATTTATAAAATGTTCAATTTTTGTATCTAAGAATTGAAAATTTAAAACAAGATTCCACGTAAGTAATTAATTCTGTTACCAAAAAATCTAAAAAATAAATTTACTTATACCTAGACTGTCATACCGTCTCCGCTCAGAATCGTTTTTCTTATACAATGATATTATATCATTGATTTCAAATTTAATTCCATCCATTATACAGTGACCCACTTGTAATCTACTGTACAGCAGAGCGAAATCCACTTACCCACCTTTTTTGTTTACATTTTTCTTCTTTTTTATCGCAGCGATAGACATATTATCCTACGCCAGCGTGTATGTATAGATAACTCCTATTCATATGCGGTTTTTATCACATTTTTACGATTTTATTCTAGTTCACGGTTGTTTCTTTCTTCCCCTCTCTAGATTCGTATCGATTAATTTATCGCGATTCGTAAGTATCATTATACCTAGCCAAATAAAACTCGGGCAAACCGATATTAATTTTATGTGATAGGTGTGTTTTATACTTTTATTATGTATGTAGTTAAATTGTAGTATGCTAATGATACGCACACAATTTCATTTATTTTGGGAATGGCAAGTTTAAAGTATACCTAAAAACAAACCTAAAAAGGATATGTAACACAATATTGTAAATATAATATATTGATGAATATATTTTTTTTTTAAAATTAGTTAGCACAAGAGTGGATGAAGAATTAGTAGGTTAATATTATGAGTATAGGATTTCCTTAAAATATCAAAAAATATCGAAAGTTAAAAAACGAATTTTCTTTATTAATTTCCTCATTACATAGGACTAACAAAAGTCGAGTGTAGTTGGTGAATGAAATTTGTGTATTTGTTGCGAGTTGATAATAATATAACTTCGCAAAGTGCGAATAGTGATTTACTAAATTTAAGTTTCGCCAGTGCTGTCGATCGAAAAATCCGTAGTCAATTAATTAATTTTTTTTTTCTGGCTTCTGAGAAGAAACTTAAGTATTACTTTACAATATTATATAAAATTCAATTAAATTCATAACAAAGTACTGTAAAATATAGAGTTGTAACTATACAGTATGTATATTTAATAATAAACAAAAATTTTAATACTAAACGCTTAAAATATCAAATGATATAGCCGTACTAATCAATAGAAAATATCTCCGTCAGGTTCGGCATTTATCAACTCATAATTGATCAAATTTTTGTTCGTTTAAAATTATTGTTTTTATGTTTTAAATTGTTCATATAATATTATGACGTATAATTAAGTCGATAGGTTTATTCAAATTAAAATAATGTTAGCTGCATATTATAACATTAATTGTATTGTATTGCATATTATTCTAAGGACTTTTAATGGAATAAGTCCAAACCTCTGTATACGTGTAAATGAAAAACACATCTGCCCGAAGATACAATATAATACCTACGCCTTTAGCTTATGCCTTATCCTTGGCTTATGGATAAAATTAGATAGTAGAACATAAATTAGAATATGTTGGCAAATGCAAGTTAAGTGAATGAAGCATCTTATACATATACATTATGCAAGCAATATAGCAAGCAATTATCACGATTATGTATATTATTAGTGTTTCGTTCAAATTCTAAAAAAAAAAAAGATGTTTATAATCAACCATCACTATAATGAAAGTATACGGTATATATGATATGCATTAAGCACTGTAAATACTAGATGTACTGCCAAAAAGCTGATTCAGACTAGATTTCAGTATAATATAATTTATAATATTATATATATAGGATTTTATATAATCGTGCCTTGAGATCATTTAAAAAATATAATTAGGTACCAAGGTGCTATAAACAAATAATTTGTTCACTTTTCTGTAATCTCAGTAAAGATTTTTTACTTGCTGTAGCACAGTAGTACATTGGACCAGTCTGGCCCTGCGGGGTAGGGACAGTAATGCATACCAGCCGCGCACGTTCGGTCACATCCCTTCTATATTATGGAGTGCTCTCGAGGGTGGTTAAAATAATCTTCAACATTTGAGTTGAATTATATCATCCACGTGAACACATTGTGTATATGTAAATTTTACATTTTTTTTGCTGTTCAACAAGTAGAGTAGGTAACAACATATTAATTTGTTTGTTCCGGGGAGGAAACATTTTTGCACTTTTTTTATAAAATTTTATATATTGTTTTACATAAAAATATTATTATTACTTTCAATTTTTACGTCTCTATACACAGTAACCATAGAGAAATTACTCTATGGCAGTAACCGGATGTACAGGGCATGCCTAAGTACCATTTATCACAATCGTCAATCGCCTGTCTGTATATTTGTTGCTATTTTTTTATGTATGAGTAATAAAATTAAAACTGTTTTATGCATAACAATCTAACAATGTATAAATATATTTATCTTTTATATCCATCATTTCACATATTATTATTAAAAATATATAAACCAGCTGTCCAATATCTTATCTGTATATTGGAACTTACAATATAACTATATTATGTAAGATAAATTTAAGTTTTCCTCGTTACATAATACGTGTAATTGTAATTGTATACGTACCTCTTGGCTCTTTTTAGTATTCACTTTCAGTTATGAATAATTCATATTATGAGATGTACTTTTCATTGTATCTATTCATAGTATTAACACTAGGTACATTAAAAGTAGTTTGAGTAATGACGTCAATATTTTGCCAATATCGTTGGTCCAATTTGAAATCTCGGAAAAGGATAACTTAAATGAAAAAATTAATTTAAATTTAATTTGAAAAAGTAATCATAATGTATGGAATAGAGTTAAATTAACATTTGGTGAACATTTTAAATATCTGCGGTTCTTATAGTTATCGAGTTAGACGAAAAATATAAAATTAATTTTGTCAAAATTATAAAATTATTGGTAGTGGTAAAGGGAGCAATAGTTTAGTAACTGACGATTTTAAGTAGGTACAGTAAATTTAGAGAGCACAATAGTGGAAATGTGGTTTGGTGTTATTGTACTGAAAAACAAAAAAAGCTAGTTACACATAATAATAATTGTTTTTAAAAAACGTCGTGCATCAATTTCAGCAAATTTTATTTTATACTAATATCTTAAATTTTTGAATACATAAACTGTAAATATTTTAGATTCTGAGTGGAACGATGAATGTATTGATTTTACAATGATGTGTGTTTTTTTTAAAATTTTAAAATTTTTTTAAATTTTTTATTGTGTCTGTGTACACGATAAGTAGTCGAAATAATGCTTCGATTTTCAACTTCAGTATCTTGTTCGACTGGAAAGTGAATATCGTTGGTGCATTGAGGAGGTCAAAATTTAAATTTCCCAGTAGTTATCAAAAGCGCCGGGAAAAACAAAAGAAAAATTAAGGAAAAACGGGAATTTTTACGCAAAATCGATTTTTCACAAAATTGACCCCTATTGATATTTATGTTATTATGGATAACTCAATATAACTTTAGTTTGTGAACAGCAAACAATTTTTTGATAATAATCTGTTCATTAATATTTTTATCCTGTAATATCTTAACATTGGTTAAATATAACCTTTATACACTTTGGCATAGTGTGTAATGTTTTTGTATTATGTCTTGTGTATAGTTTTATACTGCACGTTTTAATTATTAATGAAAATTGAAACGATTTACTCATAAAATTGGATACTTTTTAATACAATTGTATTGTTTCTCTATTATAATTTAATACGTTGTGCATACGTTTTTTTCGATAATTTTCGAATTCACAAATCCTGTACACACCACGAATTTATTATTATTATTTTATGTCTGTTAACTACATGTGTTTTGACAAAAAACTGATGTATCATGTATACATTTTTTCTACCTCAAATAGAACAAACTGTCCGCCATATTGACTGTTCTTATTACCTAAAATAGTAAAAGCTGAACGCAGTTTTAATTTTTTCTAGGTCACCGTACAAAGTGTCCTACAAGCTACAAACTTCATATACACCAAACTAAATAAATTAATTTAGTTTATCGTCATTTGGGGAAATCGCAGTCACCGTGTCTGTCGGACACAACAACAGGTAGGCAGCCGCTCATTACGGTAATGAAAAAGTAAATTTAACAACGTAAACAAGTTTATGCAAAACATACGAAACGGCATTAAAAAGTAGTTTTAGATCAAAAATACCTGGTATGAGGTTTATAGGGAACAACAATTCGGAGACCTAAGCTGGGTTTTGTATAATTCTACGTAATATACTGTTAGTACAACTTTTTATTAAATTTTTTAAATAATAGTAACTCTTTTGATAAAATTATTTCAAAAAACGCCTATATGGGCTTAAATAAATATTATTTTTAATAATTTTCATAACAAGTATTTTTAATCAATTTTTAGTTTTTAATTATATTTCGTTGTTTTCATGGATATGTAAATATGTTTTTACCGCGATATTGATTGCTTAAACATCTTTTTAAGAGTAGGTTATAGGTACCTACCTATAACCATTAATTATAAATACTATTAAATGCTATATAGTATTTATAATCAATGATAAAACCTAACAACAATGTACAACATCAGTGGTATACCAAAAAAATTTATATTCGTTACGTCCAGAGTTCAAATAAAATAATTTTGGATATACTTTAAATTGTGTTTATTATAGTTTTTTTCTAAATTAGTTTGTTTTTTAAATTATTTTGTATTAAAAGCGGGTAAATGGATGTTGCACTGCTGTACAGTAGGTTACAAGTTGGTCACTGTAACAGATGGCGTTAAATTTGAATTCCATGGTATAAAACCATTATACGAAAAACAAAAAACCGGGTAGGTGAAGTAAAATCGTTATTATTGGTTTTAATACGTAATTTCGTCAAAATTTGAATTTTAAATGTCTGTAATAATTACTGTGTTAATAAATATTTTAGATTTTTTGGCTACATATTGAACGATTTATGAGAATCTTCCCTTAAAACGTTGAACCCTTAGCTATAAAAACTGAATAATTATTATTATAATAAAATACAGAAAAATCTCGACTTTTTATATTTTTAAAAACTAAATTGAACTGTTGCACAGGCCAGTAAAAAATAGTTGCCCATCTGTGGTTTATATATGATGCGTTAGTAAGACGGAAATAACAAACCGTCTAGTATACAACAAACACCATATGGAAGGTAAAATTACTTTCACGTTTTTTTAGAGACGAAATTCACTAACGGCCTTGTATAGCTACTTGTTGAACCTTATGGACACAAGCGTATTATGTACAATAAACGTATTGTATACTGTTTGTCCTTAAATTCTACGAATACCCTCTGTCAGACTTTCAGAATATTTATGGTTACACCGGCGGAAAAAAAAAAATTCACAATATAATAGAATATACTGATTCAATACTGATTTCAACGAGCGACAACTGGACTTCTTATGATAAGCCAAAATTAGTGCGTTCTTTATTTCAATTTATGTATTTGAAGTATTACTTTGTGTCATCTAAAACCTAAAACTCTTACAACATTATCTACAAACAACTGCGAATCAGGTAAGGCATTTAATATAATATCTTATATTGATTGCAGTCATTACTTTATATTATGTTCTTTTTACATAAATTATATTTTACAGTATATTTGATCTAATTCTCGAATACACGATCTCGAGAGCTCTCCGAACACCTGGAGGAAGGTAATAGCTTAATTTTACTACCATAACATTTATTTTTAATATAACTATCGACAGGAGTTGTCTTTATATTCATCGTATTTTAGATTATGAGTGGAACGATGAATGTATTGATTTTACAATGTGTGTTTTTTTCTTATTTTTTTTTTTTTATTTTTAACAATAGTTTTCAAATGCGCCGTGAAAAACTAAAGAAAAATTAAGGAAAAACGGGAATTTTTACGCAAAATCTGCTTTCGAAAAAAATTGATTTTGGTTTCTGGTGTAACTTTAAAACGAATGACTGTAGATACATGAAATTTTCACTGGCTGTTTATATTTCCATTTTCTATACAGATACAATTTTCAAAATATTTTGATTTGTTTTGAGCTGTTTACGGACAATTTCAGTTTCCAATTTAATTAGTTTTTTTTTCTATGAATGTCAATAAAACTTTATTTGTTGCGTAAAAATAGTTGAAAATTTAATACAAGGCTCCTGCTATATTGTTGCAATGACATTTAAAAAATATTAAAAATCCTTAGTTACAGTTTTTTTTTTATTATCATTTAAAGTTCAAAAATTGACAAAATATGTAAAAATCACGAAAATTAACAAATTATTTTGAGTTAATAATTCGTAAAAATTTTTCTTTTTAGAACTAAGATTTTAAAAAGTAATTCAAGATTCCTTATAGGATAATCTATCTTTACCAAAGAAAAAAATGTCTATAAGAAACTCAAATTAAATTTTTATGAGCGTTTGAAATTCATATATTTACAACATTTGATATTCGCTCGATTTCTCATGTTACAAAATTCTTATTTTATTGTAATTAAAAAACGAATGACTTTAGGTATTTAAAAGTTTCACTGAATGTTTATATTAGCATTTTCTATATACGGTAAAATTTTGAAAATAATTTGACTCTTTTTGAGTTGTGTACAGACATTGTAAGTTTTAAATTTTTTTAGTTTTTTTTTCTATAAATATCAATAAAATTTTATTTGTATGGTAAAAATGCGTGAAAATGTAATGCAAGGCTCCTGATATCTTGTTACAATAGCAATTGTAAAATATTAAAAATACATAGGCACACATTTTTTTTATAAGCATTTGAAGTTGAAATTTTGACAAAATTTATCAAATTTAAAATTGAATAATTATTTTGTAGTTAAAAATTTATAAAATGTTCAACTTTTATATCTAAGGATTGAAAATTTAAAACAAGATTTCACGTAAATATTTAATTCTGTTACCAAAAATTCTAAGAAATACATAAGCACAGTTTATTTTTATAGTCATTTTAAGTTCAAATTTGGACGAAATTACATATTAAAAAACCTGGAATAACTATTTTAGATATTTTGTTGTGATTGTAATAATTGTATAATATTATTTGTGGGTACTTGAAACTTCTAAAGTATACTATTATATATCTATGATGGTACAACGGTTTGTTGTTGATGTATACCGCGTCACCTGATGGATATTGTGATATGATTAATTTGGAATTTTATTATTAAATACCTATTATAGGTCAATTTTTTTTTTATTACTATAGATAAGTATACCTATAATAGGTATGTCTAATACTTTGACTGACAAACCGTCTCAGCTCAGAATCGTTTTTCTTATAC
Source organism: Acyrthosiphon pisum (assembly GCF_005508785.2). NCBI lineage: Eukaryota > Metazoa > Arthropoda > Insecta > Hemiptera > Aphididae > Acyrthosiphon > Acyrthosiphon pisum. Next base: position 117,756,955 of record NC_042493.1, read on the forward strand.
AGTGATATTATATCATTGAATTCAAATTTAACACCATCCATAACAGTAACCTAATTGTAACCTATTGTACACCAGAGTGACACTCACTTGCCCATATTTCGTATGTCGTGTATTAAACTATTAAATCAATTGAAAATTAAACACAATAAAGGCATTTATCAAAAAAAGGCAAAAAAAAAAAATACTTTCACCATCTTACATATTAAAAGACACGCATTTTTATATAAAAATTATTTCTTTATTATTATTATCAATAAAGACTTTTGCCTTCAAATCTGAACCTTAATTATAATTTTAATAAATCGGTTGATTTTTTTGATGTTATAATAAATTGTCAATCATAATTTGTTAAAAAATATAAATAGTTCCAAATTTAATATCTATTAACCGTGGTTAGATGTAAACTCGGCCCGAATAAAAATATACGCATAATATACGCCCTTTTCTCATATTTTTATAACCCGTCGATAGCAATATTAATGAACAATTAATTTTAGAAAATTTTGAAATTTTTTGTCTTTTCTGATAAACGCCTTTTTGCCTTTTTTACTTATGAATGCCTTTATTGTGTTAAATTTTCAATTGATTTAATTGTTTTATACACGACATACGCATAAACGGCATAGATTAATAAGATTTTCTGAAGACTGTGCATTGTCAGCTGTTAATTATTTTTAATGGATTTTATTATCGCCAATATTTGCCGATACTACTAAATACTTTATCGAGTATTTGGTACAGCCATTTAATTTAACGTTTATAAAAGTGCCCAAACTACCTATCCATAGGTAGATTAAAATGTGTTCATAATGCGTATAAGCTAAGAATGTGTAGTAAGATTCAAAATTTGTGCGTCGGTCCGCCCCGATTACATTTTCTATATTATACACAAGTTTTTTAAGCCCAAACCGTCAACGTTTTACTAAAGACAGTTTATGTAAGTACATGATTGTGATTTTTTTTTAATACACACTAGTTAAATGTACAATACCTGTACAAAATATTTAATTTTTGTAATTTTTGTTTTGTAAATGCTTTTTTTAATTAATTAAATGCTGTTTTTTTTTTTACTTTTTTAACATTTTAAATTCTTTTGTAACCGATTATATTGCATTTAAATCTGAACCGTAATTATAATTTATTTCTATTAATATATTTACTGACAATTTTTTGTAAAATCTAAATTTTTAAATAACTACTTATGCAATATTATATAAATTTTGGCCCAAAGATATGCCAATTTAGCATCTTTCATCATCACCTGTATAATATTAAATTGGCGTTTATGTCCTACATATTTTGGAGTAAGTAATATGTCCATTTTGAAAAAATAATAACTAATAAAGATAAAAATTTAAAAAAAAACATGAAGTGGATGTCGCTCTGCTTTACAGTAGGTTACAAGTTGGTCACTGTATAATGGTTCGCATTCATTTTGGATTCAATTTTGTACAAAAAAGGAGAAGTGGATTTTTTTCTAAAATTGTCAAAATATCATAAGGAAGGAATATCGTGTATTTTAAATTTTAAATTTTTAACCTCATATTATTGTGTTTATTTATGTTAACTATACCCCAATAAATAATATAATATTATTTACATTTAATAGTTCCGAGAAAATTATAGGTATAACAAGATACCTAGTTTTTATTTTATAATATTTATTGATATATTTTGTATATTTTAAGCGGGTGAACCCAGTTACAATTATTATATTCTAGAGGGACAAGTGGAGAAGTTTCAGAAGTAACATTTGTATTTACAATATTTGAGAAAACTAGATCAAATAATGATTTAGAAGATATATGTATTAAATTAACATAAGATAAGGCAGATAGAATATTTTATTCATACAGTTTATTATATGGCAATCTAGGAACAATTTTGTGGTTTTTAATGACCCAATTAACATTAGTCAAATTAACATGGCTATTATATAAATTAAAATCGGAGCGCGGCGGGAAGTATACGGAACCGACAATTAAACAATTAGATTTTCTATGTATTTTTACAAATAGTTGCTCAACCTAATCTTGTTGTATAATTAAGCGATGACATGGATATTGGACTTTGATTGCAATTACCTAAGACTCTTCCTACTCGAATGTCAGGACCATGTAATTCATATCGA
>NC_042493.1:117759185-117759377 GCF_005508785.2 Acyrthosiphon pisum
ACCAAATATTCAAATAATTATAGTAAATCTAATATTTACTCTGTAATTTAAATTATATTGTTATATTGTATCTATTATTCAAATTATTGTAATTTCTTACGTGTGCGAAGAATAATATTGTTAAATTATTATATTGAGTATATCTGTCAATTTGTGTGTGATTATATTATAGTATTTAGTACAGGTAGCAGC
>NC_042493.1:117759427-117760196 GCF_005508785.2 Acyrthosiphon pisum
GTTAATCATTTAACACATTTAAACATTTATAAAATAGAAAATAATAACTTCTAACAGTATTATTAAAACAAAAAACAATACAAACAAAATAAATATTTTTAATAAAGAATAAAGTTTGTTGTACATATAACAATATATAACATACATTTCTAAAATAAAAATAATAATAATAAACAAGCTTAGTGTAAAACATTTTAATACAAAAACCTAGAAGTCATTTCTATTTAATTTCTGTTTTTTTATAGCAATGTCAAGTTCTAATGACTGAAGCTCAAGTGCATGTTTTGTCTTTAGGAATGTCATATTTTCTACAAGTTCAACCAATTCTTGTTTTTTTTCAGCTAATATAGTGAATTTTTCACTAGTTGATGTCTGACTATGGTTTTTTTTTTAATTCGCTACAAATAAAAAAAAATTATATTTACGCAGGTGGTGATAATATTTAGGTATTTATCTCTTACTGGCTAATTTTTTATGTTTTTCTGTTGTTCTTAACAGTTTTGTTGAATCTCAAGGGGTCCATGATTGAGCTTTTTCAGAAGTACCAGGCTGATTGTTTATTGAACTGTTGTTCTTTAGCGTTTCATTTGTTGCATGAAATGTATCCTCAAAGCTCAATGCTTCTATAAAATATACAATAAATTGTTTCCTTCTTGAATAGACTTTAAAAAACTAATTTTCCAATTACATTCGAAAACAGCCATTAGAGAAAGATAAATCATTACAGTGTTATAACTATGTTCAATATCAAGATTCGGATTATTTTTAA
>NC_042493.1:117760273-117763690 GCF_005508785.2 Acyrthosiphon pisum
TTATATAAATTACTGATGCTTTATAGAAAAGTTTTTTTACTGGCAGTGCATTTAATTCTTTATACAGATATTCTGTGTGATACAAATGATATAAATAATTTTTAAAATTCTGTTTTGTATTGTTTTTAATGGAGTTAGTGTTGTATCCCAAGTGCCACACCAAATAGTAATACCACAATTAATAATAAAGAAAAACGGCTTAAAATACTGACATAACACCAGAACTTAATTTTTATTATAATTATTAGTATAGTAGAAACATACCTTTACAAACTAATATGGATTCATCTTCTTCAATAACCATGAACTCATGACCATGAAATATTATATCCTGTTCAATTCCTTCTTTTTGTGCCAGTGGGCCTTGAATGTGTTTAGTTGATTCTTCTAAACAACCAATGTTTTCAGGCACTGTTGCAAAAAATCATTCAATAGTTATTAGCTACTACATTCATAATATTAATATATATTAGGGTCAATGTAAGAAGTTTTTTATTCTTAGTAATGAACTAAAATATACTTAAAGATTTATTGTAAGATGTGCTTGGACGTAAAGTATTCTTTTTATTATTTATTTTTTTAGAGTACCTATTCAAATAATTTTTTGATCTCTATACAAAACTTTCATCTTAACTTGATGATCGATATACACAAGACAAATTTAATATTTCATCGTCAGAAAACTGAATGTGCAACGATGAACGAACTACAGAAATCAGTTTTTTAACCTTAACTAAATTAACCTGAGTTAAATTACCAACCTATACAGAAATGCTATCTTACATGTTCAATTTTCTATAATAATTATTATAATTAAAATATTCATCATATTTAAATATAACACTATCAAATAGCTATGAATTTAACTAAACACGATAAAGGTTATAGGTTACAGGTAATACAATTTTGTAGGTAACTACAGTACTTATCGATGGCGTAGCGCACAAGTGTGATAAGTGACATTTTTTTGAAAAATGAGTTAAGTGCATAATCAATTTAATCATACAATTCTGCACATTATGCACAAACGTTGTAAGTGAACAGTTCATTATTTACTCCGCTAGATGTCGTGTTTATTTGAAATAAGTACGAATCTCTAAAATTAGAAAATTACAAATGTTGTAAGTGACTTTACAACATTTGTGATTTTCATGAATGTCTTTACGTTGCGTTCAAATGTGTTAAGTGACGTTAAAACATTTGTGAACAATTTTATGAAATAATAAAGATATTAATAATATTAATATTTGTCACGTTTGGCGCGCATTTTATAATCATAGAGAATAGAAACATTTCTATAACCTATCAAGCACACCTATCTAGCATATTATTATTATCAATATTAGCACCATAATATTAAAAGTTTATTTTCTTGTGATAAGTTCTACGCGTGACATCGTGTATTGCATTTAAAGTAAGTTAGGTATTATTAATTAAAACTATTTATGATGAGTATGCAGCTTACAATTATTTTACTTATTTAAATACCCTTTATTAATAATTATTCAAAATAAAAATGAAGAAAGCAAGAGCAAATAAATTAGTTACCCTTGCTCTTAATGTTACAAATCGCAACATATTGTCACATGATCATCGTGAGATTAATGTAAGTCAATCAGAATATAGTGTTGATTTATTTAATACAAGTACTTCAGCTGTTGATTTTAAACCAAATGAAAATTTAGAAGAAAAAGACATGGATAATTGTGGTAAGAGAAACATTATTTTTATTCCTAATAGTTATACAATAAATAAATTAATACTGAATTGATTAATATTATTTGTAGATTATGATGACTCAAATGAACTGAAACATACTGGATGTTCTAGCCAGGTTATGCATTATAATATTGAGAAAAAAAAGGAAGTGCAGAAATTGGTACATGTTTATTAAATTATTTGTCCCAGTTACCAGAATCAGTTACTAATGTTTCAACTTTCTCTGACACTTGTGGAGGCCAAAACAGAAATAAGAACATTTTGGCAGCAATGTTATATGCAGTAAATCGCATAGATAATATAGAAACAATTGATGTTAAATTTATGGAATCTGGTCATTCGTATCTTGAGGCAGACTCTATACATGCTACTATAGAGCGACATAGGAAACATAAAATAGTATTTACCACCAGAGAATGGTCATTATTGTTTTCATCTGCTAGGATAAAACCTAGTCCATACAAAGTTACAACTATGCATTATAATGAATTTTATAACTTTGAAAAATTAGTGAGTTCTATGATACAAAATACAACTTTGAACACAGAAAAAGAGAAAGTAAATTGGTTGAAGATAAAGTGGATGAGATTTCAAAAAAATGAGCCTTATATCATGCAATACAAATATGATCAACAAGAAACGGTATTCAAAAAAATAGACACATCTATGAAAAGAGGTGCAGGTAGGAAACAAGAATGGACTTCAGTTAGTTTAGATATCAAGTACTCAAAAAAAATTCCTATCAGCGAAGCAAAGAAAAAAGACTTGAAGTATTTAATGAATTGTAAAATAATACCAAATGATTATTATCAATTTTATAATGACTTGCCAACCACCAAAAAATGTCAACCACAAATGTCCTCAGATGATGAGGATACTGCTGATTGAAGTTCCTATTATCTATATTCTATATTTGTATTATTAATTAATAATGTTATATTTTGATAAGTTGTCATAAAATAAGTTGAATTTCTTTTTAGAAATTTTATATACTTTAATATTAAAAGGTTGAATTTAATTTGTTATACAATATATTAAAGCAGTTATAATAACAATTATAATATTATTTAAGTAATTGTTGTTCTTTATTGAAATTAGAAGAAAAATGTGATGTGTTTAATCATTACTTTTTACGTGTACAAAATGTGTTAAGTACAATAGCTTTTTTTTTAAATTTTTTTTTAAGAATACAAATGTGATAAGTGCAGGTTTTTAAAAAAAAAAATTTTTTCTCGAGATTTGTCTATAGTAGAACAATAATTTTTAATCCTCATTACTCATTACATGTTAAGGAAAATTTAACAAAAATTTCAGTACAGTTCGTTACATTTTTGAATTGTTATAACATCTCAAACTTAAAAATCGTTCTCCTGAACAATTACGAAAATGTCACTTATCACACTTGTGCGCTACGCCATCGTTATGTAAAATACTAACCAGTATAATATATAATATATAATATATAAATAAAAAGTGAGGTAGGGAATAAAATTATCATTAGGTAGGTAAGTAAAATAAAACATTCAAACAGTTAAGTATAAATTATTTAAAACAAATACTTACTTTTTGTTTTGATATTTTATTAGGATGCAAGAATGGCAAGGTTTCTTGTTTTTTAACGGATTGTACATTTTTCTTAACAGCTTTATCAGTTATAGCTGCTTAACCTTGTTCGATCAAATATGAATGTTTAAACTA
>NC_042493.1:117763790-117771464 GCF_005508785.2 Acyrthosiphon pisum
ATGATACACCCCGTATAATATAATATAACGACGTCGCGGCGACGGTTGCATACGAAATAACAATGCGATGATTATGCACTGCAGCGCACCAGAGGACCGAAGACCGGTCGCAGTGCGGTGTGACGACGACGCCGAAAATAATTGGATCGATATCCGCGTGATTTATATACCTACTTGATACTTTTCGCGAAAAATCCTCGCATGTCGTTCACCTCAGACCCCCGAGCGCACAAAAACGCTGCGCACGCTGCACACTGCGCGCTGCAGCGGACGCTCGTATATTTTATTTTATTATATATAATACACCTTACCTACACGCTGCACATATGTTATGTTTTTTTTTTAAAAAATTTGGCGCGTAGGACACATTTTTCCGCGGAATCCGGTAATGCTTGTTTTCTGAATTTTTTTGAAATTTTTTAGCTTTTTAACTTAAACTAAGGTTAATTATAACAATGGCGCGCGATCATAAACCGATCGGCAAATCAAGAAAATAGGTATAAATCAAATACGAGAAAATAATAAGTTCGAGTGTCGCGTAATGCGAATAATAAGGTAAAGAATGTTGGCAATAAAATATAACGTGTGCACGACTTGATACGACGGTGGCTGATAGCAAGACGTGATAATACGATGATGGTGCGGTTGTCCCGGAACGACGATGATACCGTATCACCTTAATTTTTTTCCCACCGTACGGTCACACACACCCAAGAGAGCACAAATGTAACCAATAATTCACGCGTGCTGGTCTTTCTGTCAGCGCGCGCGGCGGGGCCGGCTGTCAAAACGTAACAAATTGTTCGGAGTTGTCGCCAAAACCCGAAGACGACGACGATGACCACATAATTAGAGAAGAAATTATAAAATAATAATAATATAATATATATATATATGCAAGACGGTCGCGCGTATATTAATAAATCTGGTCGCGGGCGCCAGTACACACGTTGCGCCTTAACGCACTTTATATGTTAATAAATAATGTAATGATATCTACATCATTGCGCCTACACAGCTTCATGATTCAATATCATCATAATACTATTAAATATGTTATTACCAAAAACCACAATAAATACCTATACCCATGTACCCTGATATTATTCAAAGTGTACAAAAACTATAAATAAGTAATAAGTTTATGATATCATAAGCCTTCACCAAATTCTAGGTAGAACTATTTATTCCACTTTCTTTTATTTATATTCGGATTTAAATACATTTTGTTTATTGATATTTATTTCTTTTAGAGTTTTAGTTGAATATAAATATGAGGGTATAATGTTTGTGCTTCACACGTTAAAAACCAAAAACGCCGAATGACATAGGCAGTTAAAGAAATACAAAGATGACATCTTACAAAAGATGTTGGAAAATATTCTGAACTCCTGAGAAGAAGAAGCATTACGTTTAATGGAACAATGTGAATTGTTGAGGCCGAAGTGCAATCGCACGCCAACCGACACACACACACACACAGTCACACATAATTGTCTTTATTTTGTATTAATTATGAGTTATTATGTAATATGTGTACTATCGCGATTATTATTATTATACGGCCGCCGTACGCATCAATACGCGCTCATGCATATTATTATAGTAGTTATTAACCTGTCACTAAAAAGTCGTCCATATACGCACGCCGGTACATCACAAATAAGTGCGGAAATAAAATTTGTTCTTGTGTATTATTCAAATTATTGTAATTTCTTACGTGTGCGATATTTACCATATTGTTAAATTATTATATTGGTTCTATCTGTCAATTTTGTGTGCAATTATATTATAGTATTTAGGTACAGGTAGCAGCTGGCCAGCCGTGCACCGACAAACTGTGAGTCTTATTTTATGCCTATTATTATTGTTTTATTTTACATATTTAGTTGTTATATGCCATAAGGGTTATATTTATTGTTATATTTTGTCGTGTCCTAAGAGCCGCTTAATATTCTATAATATTGTATACAAGCTTTACAGCTCAAATAGCTGCTCATGTGATATTTATTCTGTTTGGTCATAAGGACCACACATTTCTTGCTATTTTATATTATTTACTATTCTGTTTTGGGTAATACACCTCTTGTATCAATTGCCAATTTTACTGTTATACCTATTTTGTTGAGCCAGAAGGGCTAATGTTTATCATTCTATTTACATTGTTTTTTGTTAGGCAATTGTTAACACGAGCATTTATTTATAATCATTAGGTCAATCTTGAATTCTTGAGCATTGTTGTGATTACATATACCTAAATATACTTATATTCTGTATTATACTATTTTATACAAATGTATTATTTCTATTAAACAGAAAATCGAGGTTACCTAATTTTATTACCATTTTTATAGTTTTATTATACACACATCCACATACATACACACTCACACATCCATCACACACTAGCACTCTTCGGTCTTGCTCGGCGACCCCGTCCACTTCTGTTGAGTAGCTATATACATATCACAGGTCGGTCGGTGTGTGGGTGCACGCGTGGAGTATTTGGTGACCGGGCATCGCGGACTATTATCGTTCGTTCCTGGCCCGTACATGAATTGCTAAATGTCTGTTAATATATTTAATTTTGTCCAACTTGAACGGGTATCATAATACAACTTGAAAATAAATGTATCGAAAATAAAAAAAAAAATACCTGTATGACCATAGATTTTACAATGATGAGTTTTATGTGTCTGTTGCCACTCTTTAGGAAAGTAAAAATGCTTAGATTTTCTTCAACAGTATTTTTTCTGATAGGAAAGTGAATCTAGTTGGTACTTTTTTTTTGGGGGGGGGGGGGGGTCAAAAGTACAAATTCCCCAGTAGTTTTCAAAAGCGCCGTGAAAAACAAAAGAAAAATTACAGAAAAAAACGGGAACTTTACAGCCGAGCGACATCCGCTTGCGTACCTTTTTTGTTTGACATTATAGGCACATTAAGTAAAAAAAAAAATTGTTTAAAATAATTAAAATCATAAATCATAACAAGCGGGTAAGTGGGTACCGGCCTGCTCTATAGGATGTGTCCAATGAACCTAGTGGATGTGTAAATATGTTAAATGATAAGTAATTGTAGTTTAGTAATTAAGTAATTTAAATACTATAAAAAACGATTCTAAACGGAAATGATATGTCACTCTAGAATATATTTTATATGATTAATACGATAATTCAGTATCTGGTGCTATACATCATCACGGTCCAGATATCACAACATCGTTGATTAAAAAAAATCAGAATGAAGTCAGTTAATATTTTTGAAATATTACACATTTTTTTAAATCTTTTGGTTTTGTTGAAAACTGTTTAATCTCGACTTCAATAGTAGAAAAGTCAATAATACAAGTTAAATACACGAGTAAAAATAGAATAGTTTCCATGAAACTATAAGAGTCATAGTTTATACAAATATATTTAATATTTTAATATCAATTTAGAACAGATTGACCGAAAAAATGTAAATATTACGAAAAAAAGCATTTATATGCCCTAACCCATGAAATATGCAAAATAAGATTTGGTATTTGAACTATAAATACGTAAAAACAAATTTTAGCCGAATCCATTTTATTCTACAGTGTAACAAAAAAAACATGCAAATGCATTAAACTCACAGCCCTAATGTAGATGGACCAAAAAATCTTTAAAAAATCTCCCCAAAAAAATACATCGACGCCCTAAAAACTCCGAAAAATAAAATTAAAAAATGACTAAAAAATTTAAAATTTAATTTAAAAATAATAATTATTACTACCTATAGATATATAGGAGTATAATGGATGTTTAAGTAATTTAAAATATTAATCGTAAAATTAATAGACAATAGAAAACTTTTACATTTTAAGTTTTACGGTAAACAAAAAGATATGAAATTATTAAAAAAAAAAATATTTAAGTAAATTAGAAGTAAAGAAAATATATTAATTTAACAAAATTCCACAAATCTAAAATTTCAGAAAAATTACCAACCTAACCTAACACTGCCCTAACCTGTACAAAAACTTCAAAAAAATGTCCTACCATATGAAAAATAGGTAGTAAACATTTGAAATATAAAAATGACGTTAAAAAAACAAACAAAATCAAAATTAAATTAGTATATTTAGGATCAAGGGAGCGTGAAACGAATCTTTAGCCAAGATAACATTTTGTAGGTTCAAAAGGAAAAAAATGCATAACCATCAACATCCTATCTCTAGTCATAACTTTTCGGTACAGTAAAAAAGCTTCAATTTTTACATCAGCATCTTTTCTGGTAGGAAAGTAAATATATCTAGAGGGGGGGGGGAGGTCAAGAGGTTAGCTCAACAATTGGACAACATTTAATGACTAAATCAAAAACCTACTTTTAAATAGCCATGATAGGTATAGCATAATGAATTAAAATATGATAACTAGCTAAATGTAATAACTTAAAAAAAAAACTTATGTGTGTGCAAGCACGCGCGTATAAAGTGAAACATTTTTCGTAGTTTTAAGTGATAGCTGAGCTTTTCTGAAAACTAAATAAGAACTTACATGAACTATAAGTACCTACTTAATATATCATTTGCATGATATTCTGTTCGAACTGCAGGTGTAAGTATTCTATATAGTTATCACTCCATTAACCATAATATTATTATGAATGGATAGCGTAATAAATGATTTCTAGGCGTATTTTAAAACCTACTGGCTGAAACTAACCGGCCATATTGCTAAAGCAGTGTAGTCATAGATCGTCATTGCAGTCTATACATAATATAATATTATTAAATTCTCTAAGTTTAGAGTATTAATTATCGTCTGACTTGAGGTCAAAATGGCTTTTTCACTTGTCAAATTATATTGCGAGGTATTGAAAATATAGAAAATATATTTCATTTCTGTATTCATTATTGTAGTTTATTGCATGAACTTTTTATAATAATGAAATGCGGCAAACATTTTACTACACAAAGTGGCCATTGTTTTTTTCTGAGTTTGGTTTTCGTTATTATTCGTAGGTAGGTAACTCAAATAAATATGAATACCTACCATATTATAACTATTCAGCTTTGCAGGTTAGATTGATATAGTTGATAGTCTTCGGTAAAAAAAAATATAAAATGTTGACATGTTGTTCATGTCTACTTTATCACACCAAAAACATTTTGTTATAACTCCGAGTATAAAAAAGCAAAGTTAAAAAAATGAATTTAGTTATGATTAAATATTTATAAGACCTGATTAAAATGCCATTTTATAATATTACAAATACCTATGATGACAAATAAGATCAATTGTAATGCTAAATACTTAGTCAATATATTGTTTATACATTATTGATAACTGTAAATACTGTAGTGGTAACTTAATTGTATTTATTGAAGTATACTTCTACGTCCTGCGAAATCGTTTATGCGAAATTATTAATTAAAAAATTAAACTAACACTATAGATCTATCTAATACTATAAAATATCTTTGGCTGTCTAATATGATAAAATATAGGTACCTACTTATTTTCTTAATATAATATTTGCTGACAGTCCGTCTTCGATCAAAATCGTTTTTCGTATACAATGATACACCTATTATTGAATTAAAATTGTATTCACTCGACTACTACTGTACAACAGAGCGTTGCCCACTTGGTCACATTTTAGATTTTGAGCGGAGCGTGACAGTAGCTACAAAATGTATCAAATTTAAAATTTAATAATTATTTTGTTGTTAAAAATGTGTAAAATGTTCAACTTCTAAAGCTAAGGATTGAAAATATAAAACAAGGTTCCGTGTAAATAGGTTATAATATATAAATCACTTTATTCACAATAAAATCATCAAATATACTTAGTAATATCAATATATTATAGGTTGACTGACCATCTTCGTTCAGAAATCAGAATCGTTTTTCTTATACAATGACATTATATCATTGAATTCAAATTTAACGTTATCCATTGCAGTGACCCACTTGTAACCTATTTTACAGTAGAGCAACATCCACTTGCTCACCTTTTTTTATTTCAATGTACTTAATTTGTTTTATATATTGTATTATACTTATTCAACCAACACGTATCTATAGGTTTTTTTTTTTATTAGCTTTTGGTATATAACTATGATAGCTCAACATTTACAAATTATACACAATACAACATAATACATTACAATTTAATATTATATAACAAAGCCAGCATCCAATATAAATGAAATTACCGATTTAATGGCGGTAGTGGATTTTGTGTTTAGTATGGAGTAGGCGTTAAAGGGGATATTAAGAGTTTTAAATACGTTAACTAAAATAATGCGTTTGGTTTGAAGGGCAGGGCAGTCAAATAGAATATGGGATAAGTCGAATATACATTCAATTAGGTGAAGTGTGCAGAATGGGGAATCATTAAGGCCAAGTTTGAAGGAGTGGCTTGGTAGAAGGTGATGCCCTAATCTGTAGGTTTATTTCATCAAATAATGTCGAAGCAATCAACTCTTTACAAGACACAGATTTGATTTACTACTACAGATAAACTAATAGCCAATCGTCATCTTCAAGTACCAATAACAGTCTTACACAACCAAGTCAACATGTTATAATACCAAGAAAACGTCGCCGGTTTTAGGCACATGATAATGATACTGATCGTTAATGTAGCCCTGAAAGAACAGAGTCAATTCATAAAGAATTGGCGAAACTTATTGCAATGAACCAATTACCACTATTATTTTGTTCAAGCTCTGGATTCAATCAATTTATAGCCGTCGTAGAACCAAACTATAAAGTAATCAAAAAAGAAGCATTAAAAAAAAGACTACACTTTTTTAAGTCAACCGTCGAAGAAAAAATACGAAATAATTTAAAAGCTGTTCAAAGTGTTGTATGCAAATCAGATTGTTGGTCTTCATTGGCCCAACATTCTCATATAGGTAACCATAACTGTGTAGTAGAATAAAATAAAAAATTCTAAAAAGAGAGGAGGGGGAAAGGGTAGTATATGTGTAAATTATTTTATTCTACAACAAGGTTTATAGTTGTCTGTGATGGGGGATATAATTTTACGTTGACTTAAGTACTAATAAATATAGTATCACTTACCTCGACTGCTGTAACGTTGTGCTTGTTGATCTGGACGTATTCGGAGTCGTTCTTTTATCGTTCGTGGTTCGATGCGCGTTATTATTGCAACGTATGACTCACTTCTACTATTTTACATCTGATCTTTTAAGATTTGTATTGAGATATTATGATATTATCCTATTATTTATATTTTCTTTGTTATGGCTAATTGATTGTCTTATGCAACACCTCAATGTTTATTTGCAAGTATTTGTTTTCTTATTTGATATATATAATACCTCACAATTTATTTATGAAAACACGTATTCGATGTTTAATAATCGTGGATGTGGTGTTAGGATATTTGCTGAGTATATGAGTGTTATACTATGATTAGAACACAATACTTCAAAGAACCCGTCTAAATAGATGTCCTTTCGAACACTAGCGAATGTCTTTTTATTCTATTGGTATTGTATTCTAACTATATTATAAATTGAACACACAGGATATATGGAATGTTGATGTTTTACCTTTTGAGGATGTAAATGAACAGGTGTTGTATATATCATAAAAAGATTTGGTAAAGGTAATATGTAAATAAAAAAATATAGTTTGTTTTGTTTAAATTATCATAAATCATGAATTTGAAACC
>NC_042493.1:117782219-117804316 GCF_005508785.2 Acyrthosiphon pisum
GGAGATTACCTACATTTGTAGAAGCTTAATATTCCCCGAATTTTGGTACAGAGGCAGATTAGAGTTTTAAACTACCGGGAAAGGAGATTGGCGACATTTTTTGCCGATAAAAGGTAAATAAGAGGTCCAATCCGGTTCTCATAGGCCTGCGCGGTTATAAAAATTAATCGACTATACATATAATTAGACGATTATATCGGTATTTTACAATATCTTATTACACCAATTAATTGTTATTTCAATTAAATTGATTAATATCGATCAATCGATAAAAAAAATATTCATTAATTGATTATTGATTGTTTTTTTTTTTTTTTATGTATAACATTACTTAATATGTTTTAACAGTTTTAACTTTTAACAGTTTTTTATTTGTTTTGTTATGCTTATGATATAAATATTCTCGCCATCAAGATTCATATTAGGTCGATTCACTTTAATTTTTAAACCAACTGAGCTAAACCTGATCTTCTGAGCGTAAATTTTCAATATTGAGCACTTGTAAGACGGAGACCACAAATTGCCGTGTAGCCTCCTCTTAAGAAAAAACATAAAAAATTTAATTGCATACTAATATACTATAAAAAATAGTTTTGATATTCAACGATCTAAATTAAATACTCACCGTTAACTAAAGCAGCAGTGCGCATTTCATCTGTAATGATATGATGTTTCAAATAACAATGAATATTTACAATATTTTAGATTCTGAGCGGAGCGATAAATTTATCGATTTCACCATAATGTGTGTTTTTATTTTTAAATACTATTTCATAGTATAAGTACCGTTTCAAATGTTATCTACCTAAACTCTACAGTAATAATAATATTGAAAAATAAGTGTTGTTTTAATAGAATTAACATAGGCTGAATTATATATTATGTGAGTATACACTATATACACAAATGTTTGAACATATAACTCAAACTGAGTCAAACTACAAAAAAAAAAGTTTAACGGGTGACGAATGTGTTTAACGCACCATGAAAGGTTATGAAGGATATTTTAAATTTGAACTGATTTATGGACGTTTTAAAATTGTAAACTGTCGAAATGTGTAAAGTGTCGAAATAAACAAAACAAACTTAACAGTAATCGGAGATAATTAGTTATAACGCATTATCAGCATTTTTTCATTAGCGACAGTTAAAGTTCAAATTTTAACAAAATTCATCAAAACTATGAAAATTACTTTGAGTTAAACATTAATAAAATATGATATATCTATAATATCTAAGATTTCAACATTTAATACAAGATGCCTTATAAGTTTTCCTACCCTAAAAAATCGTTTATGGTTCAAATATTGTAGACATTAAATATACATTTCTAAATAACCAAATTCTCATTCAACGATTTTCTTATTTTGTTGCATTTCAAAAACAAATAACCTTATAGATTCATACTTGAAGTGTCATCTAGATGTTTATTTTAGCATTTTCTGTACATCACTATCACTAAAATATCGGTAACAATGATATGATAATATGATAAATATTTTATACACTATTAAAATAATTGAATATTAATTAATACAATAAATATAATGTTTTTGGCAAAAATTAAATCAACCAACAGTAATAATATGTACCAATATAATAAGTGTTAATTTAATAGCAACATAAAAATTCATATCTAAGGTTAACTTATATAATATTATGTGGGTATAAACTATTCACTATAGTGTTAAAACACGTGACTCATACTAATAAAAAAAAAAATCAAGCACTTGTGTTACAAATTGCAATGAAAAATAAGTTAAATATGTGCTCCGGAGTGAATCACATTGTGGGGCCCCAATGAGGTTGACAATATTATCATGTCGGTGGAAGCTTAAGAAATCCTTTTCACCATAATAATATATTAACAATTGTAATAATTATAATTTAATGTCATTTTTACCACAATATGTCACGGTACATTCAAATCGGGGATTGTATTTGAAAGCAAAAAAAATGTACTGAACAATTATAAATAAAACCAACATACGAACACGGATGTTCTTACATTCAAGTTTTATAATAGGTCGATTAACTATAATGTATAACGTTTAAACTAAAGTAGCTAATTATTACCTTATTATTAATAACCCATCTAAAAATACGTCTTGTCACATCAGACTTTTTAGATTTGAAAATAACATACCTAACCATAATATGTATTTCTTTTGCGAGCGTTTCAAGTTCAATGAAAATTAAGTACAGGTATACTATATGACTTATGATTCCCTTTTTACATTGCGCATATGTTTGTTGAATTATAGTAATATAATTTCGAGTAGTTTCAGGTAAGGTTCTTACATTGAAACAACGGTGTATATTAGAATATGTTTATTCGGAAATTGTTATTAATATTAAACACATTTTTAGATTATCATTTGTAGCGTACCTACCTAAAGTTTAATAAAGTTATAATATGTCAAATTGAGTAAAGGGTACTAAGTAGATTTGAATAATTGATATAAAACCTATAGGAAATTTTTTAACGCACAATAAAAAAACAACAACTGAAATGAAACTAATACGCCACCTAAGTAAATAATAATTAGTGTTCAAATGATATACGCCGCTGACGCCATATGCAATTTTAACATACGACGCATAATCGATATTGTATTACGTGGCGTAGAAAAATAAGTTTTCAACAAAACGATTTTGTTTTTATGATTTAATTCAAATACGAATAACCCGTAGTATTAGAATTTATATACGTCATATCATATTGAATACAATATTTCTATATATACCCCTTTTGAAATGTTATTTAATCCCTCAGATTTTATATGATTACCCGTTGAACAATGATGGAAATTGCATATTCAAAATATTTATTCCAAATCGTTTGTTATTAGAGAAGATTATCGATTTTATACGAAAAATGCGAAATATTCTCAATTTTTTTTTACAGTAAAAACCATTGGATGTTTGAGGCTCATACCTAAGATTTGAAAATAAAGTTCAAAGTTTTTCGTAAGATTTTTTTACTGGAATTAAAAAAAATATATATATTGCCCTAGCTGAATCTATTCAGTGGATGTTCTGCCATTAAATTCTTGGGAAGGCGACAATATTGGACCCTACTGGACATGTTAGCGCATATCCCCCATTTCTCAAACTCATTTATTTTGTTACAATATGTTTTTCTTTTAACAACTTTTGTCGAACCATATTTGTTGTAGAAGGATGTCATAAGGACCACACATTTCTTGCTATTTTATATTATTTACTATTCTGTTTTGGGTAATACACCTCTTGTATCAATTGCCAATTTTACTGTTATACCTATTTTGTTGAGCCAGAAGGGCTAATGTTTATCATTCTATTTACATTGTTTTTTGTTAGGCAATTGTTAACACGAGCATTTATTTATAATTATTAGGTCAATCTTGAATTCTTGAGCATTGTTGTGATTACATATACCTAAATATACTTATATTCTGTATTATACTATTTTATACAAATGTATTATTTCTATTAAACAGAAAATCGAGGTTACCTAATTGTATTACCATTTTTATAGTTTTATTATACACACATCCACATACATACACACTCACACATCCATCACACACTAGCACTGTTCGGTCTTGCTCGGCGACCCCATCCACTTCCGTTGAGTAGCTATATATATATACACAGGTCGGTCGGTGTGTGGGTGCACGCGTGGAGTATTTGGTGACCGGGCATCGCGGACTATTATCGTTCGTTCCCGGCCCGTACATGAATTGCTAAATGTCTGTTAATATATTTAATTTTGTCCAACTTGAACGGAAATCATAATACAACTTGAAAATAAATGTATCAAAAAAAAAAAAAAAAATACCTGTATGACCATCAATAATACAAACTATAAAATACTCAACTGTTTGGCATATCGTCATACAATTTTTTTTTGGATGTAACGATATGGTTTTTTCGTTTCCAGGTATTTAAACATTATTTGCTTTGTCCGTTTTACGTTACTTTAATTTTCCGTTTTAGTTTCTGAGAGGAGCGATGAATGTATTGATTATACAATGATGAGTTTTATGTGTCTGTTGCCACTCTTTAGGAAAGTAAAAAATGCTTAGATTTTCTTCAACAGTATTTTTTCTGATAGGAAAGTGAATATAGTTGGTACTTTTTTTTTGGGGGGGGGGGGGGGGTCAAAAGTACAAATTCCCCAGTAGTTTTCAAAAGCGCCGTGAAAAACAAAAGAAAAATTACAGAAAAAACGGGAACTTTACAGCCGAGCGACATCCGCTTGCGTACCTTTTTTGTTTGACACTATAGGCACATAAAGTAAAAAAAAAAATTGTTTAAAATAATTAAAATCATAAATCATAACAAGCGGGTAACTGGGTACCGGCCTGCTCTATAGGATGTGTCCAATGAACCTAGTGGATGTGTAAATATGTTAAATGATAAGTAATTGTAGTTTAGTAATTAAGTAATTTAAATACTATAAAAAACGATTCTAAACGGAAATAATATGTCACTCTAGAATATATTTTATATGATTAATACGATAATTCAGTATCTGGTTCTATACGTCATCACGGTCCAGATATCACAACATCGTTGATTAAAAAAAATCAGAATGAAGTCAGTTAATATTTTTGAAATATTACACATTTTTTTAAATCTTTTGGTTTTGTTGAAAAACTATTTAATCTCGACTTCAATAGTAGAAAAGTCAATAATACAAGTTAAATACACGAGTAAAAATAGAATAGTTTCCATGAAACTATAAGAGTCATAGTTTATACAAATATATTTAATATTTTAATATCAATTTAGAACAGATTGACCAAAAAAATGTAAATATTACGAAAAAAAGCATTTATATGCCCTAACCCATGAAATATGCAAAATAATATTTGGTATTTGAACTATAAATACGTAAAAACAAATTTTAGCCGAATCCATTTTATTCTACAGTGTAACAAAACAAACATGCAAATGCATTAAACTCACAGCCCTGATGTAGATGGACCGAAAAATCTTTAAAAAATCTCCCCAAAAAAGTACATCGACGCCCTAAAAACTCCGAAAAATTAAATTAAAAAATGACTAAAAAATTTAAAATTTAATTTAAAAATAATAATTATTACTATAGATATATAGGAGTATAATGGATGTTCAAGTAATTTAAAATATTAATCGTAAAATTAATAGACAATAGAAAACTTTTACATTTTAAGTTTTACGGTAAACAAAAAGATATGAAATTATTAAAAAAAAAAAACATTTAAGTAAATTAGAAGTAAAGAAAATATATTAATTTAACAAAATTCCACAAATCTAAAATTTGAGAAAAATTACCAACCTAACCTAACACTGCCCTAACCTGTACAAAAACTTCAAAAAAATGTCCTACCATATGAAAAATAGGTAGTAAACATTTGAAATATAAAAATGACGTTAAAAAAACAAACAAAATCAAAATTAAATTAGTATATTTAGGATCAAGGGAGCGTGAAACGAATCTTTAGCCAAGATAACATTTTGTAGGTTCAAAAGGAAAAAAATGCATAACCATCAACATCCTATCTCTAGTCATAACTTTTCGGTACAGTAAAAAAGCTTCAATTTTTACATCATCATCTTTTCTGGTAGGAAAGTAAATATATCTAGAAGGGGGGGGGGGGGGGAGATCAAGAGGTTAGCTCAACAATTGAACAACATTTAATGACTAAATCAAAAACCTACTTTTAAATAGGCATGATAGGTATAGCATAATGAATTAAAATATGATAACTAGCTAAATGTAATAACTTAAAAAAAAAACTTATGTGTGTGCAAGCACGCGCGTATGAAGTGAAACATTTTTCGTAGTTTTAAGTGATAGCTGAGCTTTTCTGAAAACTAAATAAGAACTTACATGAACTATAAGTACCTACTTAATATATCATTTGCATGATATTCTGTTCGAACTGCAGGTGTAAGTATTCTATATAGTTATCACTCCATTAACCATATAATAATATTATTATGAATGGATAACGTAATAAATGATTTCTAGGCCAAGTTTGAAGGAGTGGCTTGGTAGAAGGTGATGCCCTAATCTGTAGGTTAATTTCATCAAATAATCTCTTTACAAGACACAGATTTGATTTACTACTACAGATAAACTAATAGCCAATCGTCATCTTCAAGTACCAATAACAGTCTTACACAACCAAGTCAACATGTTATAATACCAAGAAAACGTCGCCGGTTTTAGGCACATGATAATGATACTGATCGTTAATGTAGCCCTGAAAGAACAGAGTCAATTCATAAAGAATTGGCGAAACTTATTGCAATGAACCAATTACCACTATTATTTTGTTCAAGCTCTGGATTCAATCAATTTATAGCCGTCGTAGAACCAAACTATAAAGTAATCAAAAAAGAAGCATTAAAAAAAAGACTACACTTTTTAAGTCAACCGTCGAAGAAAAAATACGAAATAATTTAAAAGCTGTTCAAAGTGTTGTATGCAAATCAGATTGTTGGTCGTCATTGGCCCAACATTCTCATATAGGTAACCATAACTGCACATGCTTTAAATAATGACTGGTCTTCGATGTCATTTACTTTAACAACCCAAAAAATGGAAGAAAGTCATACAGCTTTAACAGCTGACAAATTAGAAAATGTATTCTCCAACTTGGAAATTAAAGATAAAGTTACGACTGTTATAACAGATAACGCAAAAAAATGTAGTAAAAGCCGTTCAATTACTTTGTAATGCAACTAATTATAATATTTTAGATGTAACGTGTGCAGTTCATGGTTTACAACTATCTATAAATAAAGCATTAAAAGAAGATTAATTTCCGAAATACTTAATCAAAGCAGCAGGCTAGTAGGACATTTTAAACATTCGAATTTGTCCAAACAATCTTTATTAAATATACAACAAATATTAGGTATGCCTGAACAGTCTTTATTGCAAAGTTTAAAACACGGTGGCATTCAATCTACCTTAATGCTGGTACGTATTTTTAAAAACAGGTGTCCAATTTCTGCTGTGATGGCTGATCGATCTATAACTTCCATACGCATAGTCCAAAAATTAGAAATATCAGAGCATCAATGGCCAAAAATAGAAATTCTTGTCATTCTTCTTAAGCCATTGCAAGTTATTACGTCATTTCTATGTGGAGAAAAGCATTCACCGACTTCAATTGACACGGGCTACGGCTGGGTGTGGTTTCGCGGTAGTCCGGTCTAGGTGTTACGACACTCGTGGAGACACTTACGGTTAGATGTAACTCAATTAAAAAAAAAACAATAAACGAACAACACTTTTATTGGTGTCTCGCAACAGTGTTCACGTGTGACGTTTATTTGGTATGCTAAAAAAAGTGACAATCTACGCGTATTACCGCGGTATTACAAAAACGATATAATAGTACTACAATGAACACCGAACGATGTGTTTTACGGCGTGGCAAGAGCCGTGGTAAAAATATACGTAGAAACTGACAAAAATGGTTGTCGAATATGGAGCGTATTATATGTAGAGATGTGGAATTTACCGGTAAAAAAATTTCGGTAAATTTACCGGTAAAATTTACGTAAATTTACGTAAAATTTGGTAAATTGGTAAATTTTGAAAAAAAACTAATTTTAAGTGAAATTTTTCTTCAAATTTCAAACAAAGCTTATGTATCAAATTTCTTACCTTTTTTCACCATTTTTATGAATTAACAGAAAACTATATTATGTAAAATAAATCATGAAACTTGTATTAAACATAAAAACATTACTTCAATAGTTCAATTACTTTTGTTTTTTTTTTATATAATTCATTATATCAAAATAAAACAAATACATTAATAGTTTATAATATAATAAACAACAGACCAAATAACAAAATAAGTAACACATCTTTAAAAAACAAGAAAACTTAAATCAATAACAAAACTGTCTGCAGACTTATACAGTACCTAATACATAATAATAATAAAAAATTTAATTTAAGTTTGGAACATATATTTACTTAAGCAAGAGTAGGTTTAATGGAGTTAAAAAAATCATCATCACTTGAATCTGTTTCACCATACTGATCTCCTTCAGACTCTACTACTATGTCATCAGTATTGTAATATTCTTCCTCGTTTTCACTACTAGAACTACAAGCCTGATAACTACAAGAACCCTCATCATCGTCATTGTTAATGGTTAAAGATTCTTGGTTTGTTTGTACACTTTTTACCGGTTTTGAGTGTTTTGACACTTCCAGGTCTAGATTATTTATATGTTCATAAATAAATAGTAACTTTTTGGCTGTTAAATTTGTGAGGCGATTTCTCCTTTTAGTATGGATGAGTGAATAAGAGCTAAAAGAACGCTCTGTAGCTGCTGAGGATGCAGGCAAGGAAAGAATAGCAGATGCTACTTTTGATAGACTTGTGTTTGAACAAAGGCCATTCCACCAGATGCGTGCTTCAATATCATCAATATTGTTCCATAGGATATCTTTAGCCCATAATCCTTCGTGTGAACGATACTCAGCTAGTTCAATTATTATCTGTAAAATATAATGAAAATTAAATACACAAAAAACCAATACAAAAATATTAAATTTACAAACAGTTAATTTTTAGTCAAAACAATAGGTTACAAATCAATAATATTTTAATATGATCTCATTGATAGTACCCATTAATTGTATAATTTATTTAACAAAGTAATATTATTATTTAATAATAAAACACTGACAACTATGAAATAGGTAGTTATTTGATGAAAAAACATAATACAGAAATATTTAGAACAATTGTATATTTACCTTGTTATATTCATTTGGTGTTAATAATTTATCAGCAACTTTTTGTATATAAACAATTCCCTCTACATCACATCCTTGAGGTAAATCTTTCCCTTGATATTTTGGGTCTAAGACGTTTGCTGCATAATGAATCGGATGAATAGCCATATCATAACGTTTATCAAATGCTTCATTTAAAATATTTTGTTCTTCTAAGAGTAAAGGAGAAGTAGACATTTGCAACATAACATTGTTTTTTATATCATTCAAAGCAGCCGGAACATCAGACAACCTTGGTATATCAGACTCTAATTTTGTTATCCAAATAGTGATTGGACTAATTAGAGTAATAATACTTTCAACAAGCTCCCAGAATTCATCTGATAAAATACTTTGTTTTACACTTTTGTCAAGTCTTTCAATGACCTACAAAATAATTTGATCAATAATATTTCTTGTTAGTTTTTGTTCTTATCATTTATTGAATATATTATGTAAATATTATAACATTTATATAGGTATATCTAAATATCACTTACACTTAAATCTTCAGAGACAGATAGCTGTTGTAGTACATTTTTATTTTTATGAAGACTCTTTAAGCATATACAAAGTGAACCCCATCTTGTTTTAACTGGTAGTTTTAAGGAACAGTCAATTTTTTTTGTTTTTTGAATGTTTGTAAAGTTGGCTATTAAAAAGTCATACAATAATACATTACTACATCAGGTACAGTATATTATTTTAAATAGCTACTATAATACAATTATATATTATATTATATATAATTTATTGTTAAATACATTACCTTTAAGAATATGACTGCTAATTATATTTTTGACTATGTTTTTAGATTTTTTTTCAATTTCCATACATGATTTTAATTTAATTATATCAGCTATCAAAAGATTTAAAGTGTGACAAATACATGAATAAAATGCAATTGGTAAATTTTTGTAACGGTCATCTTTTTGTAAAAGTATCCATGCTTTTTTCATGGATGATGCATTATCTGTAACAACTCCAAGACATTTATTTCTATCCAAATCATCAATCACTTTACCCAGTTCAGTAGCAATATATTCCCCTGTATGACGCTCTGTGTTACAATCTATTGTTTTAAATACAAATGGTTTTGGAGTAGTAACTATGATATTCATTATGGACTCATTTCTGAAATATTTATATGATTATTTTTTAAAATTTTATATAAGATAATAATATACATGAAAGCTAATAAGTAATAATATAACAATGTGTTTAAATAAAGAAATATGTAAAAAAAAAATATGTACCTAAAAGTTATTACCACTAATTAGGTACCTATTGAAATTAGTTTAAATAAATAATTCATTTTTAATTTAACATTAAAATCTTTTGAACATTATGGCAAACTATAAACTAAAATTATTTTAGCTATTTACCAAGTTAAATTAGGTTAAAATAATGTAGATGAATAATAAAATTATAACTAACTTCAACATAAATCAAAATATTGATGCTACAGTTTTACTATGATGCAGTTTTTTGATGCTAACTAACCTTATATTACTCCAACCATCAATTTGAATTCCATAAACTTTACTGTTTTTAATCTTATTGTTGACTTCACAGCTAATTCTTTCATACTCATTATTTAAAAGTCTTTTGGATAAGACATAACGTGAAGGAGGTGTGTAACTTGGCCTTAGAGCCTTAAAAAAATTAATCCAATGAGTGTTTTCTACAATTGAAAATGGTACAGTAGAAGAAAATATAGCTCTTGCCATTAACTCATCCAGACGCAACTAAAATAATTTCAAATTTCTAACATTATTTCATAGGTACATTAAATTTATACTTATACCTATACATTATACTTATACCTATAAGAAATACATTGTATTCCCACAAATTAATTTAATTATTTGATTTTAAATATAATATAATTCCTATCATAAAAATAACAAATTTGAAGTACTTTTATCTATACAATATTATGTTTTAAGTCACAAATAGTATTATTGTAATAGTATTAATAATAGTAGTGTATAATGAATACTTATCAAATTATATTTCCATTTAAAATGTATAATATGATTTTTTACAGATATAAATACAAATAATTAACTATTTTACCTTTTCTTCATTGCTCATAGTATCAACAAAGTTTAATACACTTTGTTGGCAAGACACTTTTGAGTTTTCGGTATCAACTTCAGGTGGTGTCAGTGTGCATGTCGAATTGGTCAAATTACTGCAGCTATTTTCCTCATTAGGTTTTTCAACATAAGTACCTAATAAATATAAAAAAGATAATATTTTAAGAATAGTTCAAAGGTTTTTATAAATTATTTATTATTAGGTATGTGAAATTGATGAGCTACTTACGTAAATACTTTGATGAAAAGTTGTCCAATATATGTTTTGGTACTTTTGTACATTCTTTTTTTATATGTAGAGCCATTCTTGTAACATTTTCCTTGTAACTTTTTTCACAATATTTACACAAATACTTGTCACCATGTTTAATATAGCATTTGGTTTTTATCATTTTTGGTTTCATTTTTTAAGTAGGTACTTATTAGTTATTTTGAAATAATTTTCATAAAATATAATATAGGTAATTTACATTTACGTCGTTAATCTTTAAGTTCATACATTTATGATAATCGTAATCAGGAACATAAAATAGTAATTAATAATATTATAATAATTATAATTAGTAATAAATGATAACAAATAACACCGATAACCGTCAGCTAATTTTAAAACTTGGAAATAAACAACGATAATATTTATCACGCTTGTTCGCGCAATCGCACATGTTATTAATACACAGGGTACCTAGTACTAACTAGGTACTACACTGTCACACTGTCAGTGTTTACTTTTTAAATGAATCTAAATATAGTCATAAACTCATATAGATAATAAACTAAAATACAGTGTCTGCATATTTTATAGTCGTATAATATGTTACCCTGGCTAACTAAATAAACGTATTCCACTTGTAAAAACATTTAAAATAAGGGGTCACTCAATTTTTTTCAATGGTAAAAAAAAATTACCGGGTAAAAAAAAGCTCGGTAAAATTTACGTAAATTTACTTTTACCCGTAAATTTTACCGGGTAAATTTACCGAGCTCACATCACTAATTATATGAAGAGCCGAAAACAAAACCGATATGAAGACGGTCGGATCGATGGTAAGCGAGAGAGCTGTCGCCGGCGGCCGGTACTCGTCCAGCGCGACTTGCCTTCCCGTCACGCCTCGTGCCTTTTGGCATGGTGGGGGAGTCGAAATTGTCGCATCGTCGTAGCTCGTGGTGGTGGTTGGTAAGGTGCAGATAGGTAGCTCCGGCGCCTGTACTTTGTACTGGCGTCATTGCGGAACCGTATCACAATGGTAAGGCCATTGCTCAAAAAATTTTTAGACAACCATTTAAAACCACATGATAATGACGACCAAAGTATAACATATTTTAAGCTAACTATTATTTCTGATATTAAAGAACGGTTTAATCTTGAGTGGGATTCAGAAAGCAGAGTTTCTGTTTGACAAATCGCGTCATTTTTGGATCCAAGGTATAAAAATTTGGATCATGAACCCATAGAACGATTAAATAATTATTATAATAAATCTGATAAATGTCATATTTGTGAAAGATATTTGATTATTATATTATTATATTTTATCTGATTTACCTCCAAGGTCAGAGAAAAAATTTAAAATAATTTTAAACACAATTAAACATTATAAACAATTTATATTTAATTTATATGTTCAGATGCTCAAGCGTTAAGAGAAATATTTAGTCCACAGAAAGGTACAGCAGTGGTTGTAGCATCAAGATTACATAGATGGGCAGTGTTGTTATCTATGTATGAGTATGAATTTCAGTATAGACCAAGTAAACAAATGGTTCATGTTGATGCGTTAAGTAGATTACCATTAAATACAGGTACTGATGTAGAAGATGATGTTATTAGTAGATTATGTATAACAAACTAATTTAGTTTAAGTACTGCAGATGTAGTAGAAGCATTAAAAAAAGATAAAATATTATTCAAAGTTTATAACTATGTATTACAAGGATGGCCTAGAAAAGTAGAAAGTGAGATTGAATTTTATTTTAAGTTAAAAGATAGTTTAAGTACACAGGATGATTACTTATTTTTTGGTGACAGGATTGTAGTGCCAGAGGTATTAAAAAAGAACATTTTTGAATACTACATAAAGATCATGAAGGTATAGTAAGAATGAAAATGGCAGCAAGAAGTGTATTTTGGTTGAAAAATATCA
Source organism: Acyrthosiphon pisum (assembly GCF_005508785.2). Taxonomy (NCBI): domain Eukaryota; kingdom Metazoa; phylum Arthropoda; class Insecta; order Hemiptera; family Aphididae; genus Acyrthosiphon; species Acyrthosiphon pisum. Next base: position 117,795,248 of record NC_042493.1, read on the forward strand.
ATACAGATATAGAAAAACTTAGTAAAGGATGTGAAATATGTGATCAGACTTCTAATGTAAGTAAAGAGAAGGTTATATCAAAGTGGCCTATGGTTAACTATGATATAACTATGGCACTTTAATACCTCTGGCACTACAATCCTGTCAACAAAAAATAACCATGGCAAAGAGTGCATGTTGATTTCTTTCATTTGGAAGGCAATACGTTTTTGGTTGTGATCGACGCATATAGAAATATATAGTAGTGAAACTGTTAAAAAAAAACAAATTGTGAATCGTTAATTAGGGTGTTGCAGGAAGTGTTTGCATTTTTTTGGGTTACCTGAAGAGATAGTATCAGACAATGGTCCTCCTTTTGGTTCATGGTTATTTAACAGCTATGGAGATCAAAGTAATATTAAAATAACAAAAACACCTCCATTTCATAGTAAGTTCAACGGCTTGGCACACTGTACAAAAGTATTTTAAAAAGTATATCTTAAATAGATAATTAAGTAAATTGACTGTTAAGTTAAAGTAGTAAGGTTCATCACATGCGTACACATGTATTCTACAACTATGTATTAAGTAATACAAAACACACATATTGTTAAAAAAACAAACAAAGGTATAAGATATAATGATGGTGAGACTTTATTAATTCTTAATATAATATTATTATAGAAAAATAATTATGCTTTATTAAATAAATCAATATTATTAGAATATCAAATAAAATTTGAGTATTATTATCTAAGATAAGTAATAAATATATAATACAATTATATAAATCACCACAATATAAAAACCGTCTTATTTAATAATGTACGAATTTTCTTACATTTAACCATCATATTATCTTAAATTAGGGTTTCCGACTTCTTCATATGATATACAAAATTCTATTGGTTTCTTCAAATTTGGGTCTACAAAATAAAAACAGTTTGACTTAAATTCATTTTTATTTTTTGGCTTGAATATAATTATAGAACCAAATTTTTGTATTTATTTAGTGTGTATTATAATTTTTAGTAAATTATAAAATGTGTGGATGATGTAAGAAGCTGATAAGTGCATTTCTTGACCTTAGTTTTGGCACTATATATATTTTCAAATAATGATAATAATAGTTTTGGTCTTTGAATGTAGATGATGCCACACACAATAGAAACATATCGTATTTTGCCACCACTTGAAATATAATATGGTTCTAAACTAATTAAATGATAATTCAAAAATGATAAAAATGTACATATCAGAGTCTGTCATCTTTCCACAGAAATATTATAATACATGTCGTAATATGTAGGTGGTGTAATCAGTTTAATAATTCTTACATTTACTGCAAAAATTGACGAAATCTATCATATACGCTGAAATAATTTAATGTCTTAGCTTGAATTTCGCATTTATTATTTAGATGCACAGTCATATAATAAAATATATTCATCAACTAAAAATGTTTACCAATTTAAACAGAATTGTATTGAAATACAATATTCTAAACAATAATAATCGTACTTAATCCATATAAAACATAGATTACGATTACTTACTTTTATCTTCATGTTCTGCAGGGATGCTGCCATCTAATAAGCAATACAATTAATACAATATGAATAAAATATAATATATTTGGCGTCAATGGTTTTTTTTTTAAAAATATGTTTGTAAAAAAATTGTTATGTCATATTAGTATATTACTACTATATTATTTTCAAGATAAGGTTTCAGCAGCTATCGTTTGGATGCCCGAGCGGTGTGCGTTCTTATCTTGAAAATAGTTTGGTATAATAGTAATACAAACTATTGTATAATCACATAATAATATCATAATATGTAATGGCAACCATTTAAATAAACTAAAAAAATATTATTTTTTCATGACCTGAAAAAATTATGAGAGATCTACCGCCTACCACCAACCCCTTACCTATTATAATAGTCATTGGAAAAATAAGCTATAAAAACACTACAAGTCCCGAAAAATCTAGTGTTTTATATAATATATATAGCTATATTATAACTAGCTAATCCCGCACACTTAGTGATTCATGGCCCGTAAAAAATGACAACATTCAAAAAAATTGTATTTGTACAACTCCTTTTGGGCGTAACTCGCCGCAGTAAGTGCAACTTAACCTACCCGATGCCAATCCCACTACGTCGGATCGCGGACAACGGCGACGAGTGGCTATAATGAAACGCAGAGTGTTCCACTATTATTTCTTTTCCTGCGACCACGTGTCTATATATCATACTTTCATCAGTTTTTTCATACAAAATCACATACTCACCAAACAATATCAACTTTTCACCCAGCCAAACATCACATCTCGATGAAGAGAAGGAACTCCACCTTACTTAATTTAGTACTCAAACTAATTATCTAATTAAGCTAATTAAATTCGTTATTGACAGTCAGTTCGACCCGCGACAGCCGGTCGAAGGTCTACAGGCAGACGATTAACGTTATCTTGCGATGACATACCTCAAAGACAATATTATGTAGAAAAATAATTCTAAAAACCATTCCTCCACTAATATAATTCCTAAATCTCGTATACAGAGTGTGACAAATAATTCTCCAAAGCAACCAATCTATTACAACTCCTATTACAGCTAAAAAAATCATGTTTCATTACTCGCGATCAGCTATAGTTAAGTATATTATATTATATTGTACGTATTTTTATTGTATTATCTGTTGCACATTCTTATCTAATACTATAAATAGGTACATATTTTATTTTTATTGTCACGTTTTCAAAAATAGTCAAGTCCGGAACTGTCCTTTTTATTAATTTTTTTTCACTATAATTTTATTCACTGTTGAAAATTGTGTTCAATTATTTATTTAAAAACAACATCATCTGGATCTCTTGCAGTTCGCTACAACAATAATTATGATACGTGGAAAGTGATTAGCCAGTACGTACATATACTAAGCAGATAATATATCAATAAGTAAACTTTGTTATTAACGATACTTTGTGATTCTACCTCGATACTAACCTTACCACAGTGCCATGTAAAATGCAACGGGAGCGTTTTACATATTATTATTGTATTGAGTATCCAAAATAAATGACTTAATGAACAAACTATACCATTATTATTCATTATTCGACAGTTGTCGGACTACTGATGAAATCCACAGATAGGTAGGTATAGAATATAGATAGTATCTAGTATCTACCTATATCTGTGAGGAAAACCGTAAACATAGGTATGCAAGTAGATAATAATGTCAATTGCAATGGCATGAACCTTAAAATTATCAAATATGTTTGTATAAATAATGAATGTATACTTACTCCACTCTGTGTTTATTATACTTTCGATTTCACTTGGATCTTTGTTAATATACCCGTCTAAATTATAATATTTATGTCGTTGTAAAATGTCTCGATTTCAGCTCATTGAAAAATAGGAATGCATAGAATACACAAAATAGGTATGTGCTATATGATAACTTATAAGTTTTAAGAGTATTAATAATAGGATGCTACACAGATATTTGTTGTCTCCGTCTTACAAGTGCGTAGCATAGTAAATTTATGCTCAGCAGATCACGTTTAACTATGTTAGTTAAAATAATAGAGTGAATTGATAGTAAGAACATTATCTGTGTTTTGTTATGTGCTTTTTACTATTGTTCAATTTTTCAGTATGTTATGCGTATATTTTAAACTGTGAATTAAAAATGATCATAACTCACCTAAAAACTGAACTATTGTAAAAAAACCAACACACAAACACAGTTTATGTTCTTGCCATCAAGTTTCATATTAGGTCGATTCTCTTTAATTTTTAAACCAACCGAGCTAAACCTGATGTACTGAGCGTAAATTTGCAATATTAAGCACTTGTGTAACGAATCATAATAGACGATACTATTATTACAATCCGTGTTGTCTTTACGTACATTAAATAATAATAATATATTGAATATTAATAAGACGTACAATCTCACCTGAACAGGTATTTACATAATATAAGAAAGGGGGGTGGCAATCAACGGCCAGGCGGCCGAGCACTCACAATTCATATCTATATGTATTAATAAAACGCAATACAAATTTCTGAACATTTAACAAAAAACCCTACAGTAAAAATATAAGAATACATTATAATTATATGAACATGATTATATGATTGTTACTTATTACATATATATATATAATGCATAGTATCTAAATATTAACGGATGGTGTATAACATAAATTGTAATATACGATAGTGGGATATGATTCTCGGAACGACTAGGCGTGAGAAGCTATAGATAATAAATTGACGCACGTCCTGCGTGGACCACGGATAAGTCGTTGGCAGGGAGAAGGTAGGAGAGAAAGAACGCTTTATAAATGCAGAAATAAAACGGCTTGTATTCAGACGTGATCGACAATCGTACATGCGAGCACCTTCGCGAGAGACTGTATAATGATTTTGTCATTTTGGTCATATTTTTCTGAAGAGTATTTACAATAAACAACTTTAACTTGTCAACAAGTCTATATTTTATCAATCATGCTTATAGGGGAGTTGCAAATCTATTTTATTATTTTTGATATATATATTATTATTATTTTTATGATCTGTTTGTTGGTTTGTAGATTTGCTAAATAAATATATTATTATTATATTATTGAAACGTAATAACTACAACCAATTATTTGTTTATCGTTATTTATAATTTTGGAATTTTAAATTTTTGGGCACAAATAGGTTAGCATCCTACACTCCAACATTTTATTTGAATTCACGATTTTGGAATGAAAAGCTCAAAGAGCTAAAAATGATAACTTGGAAATAATAAATATAAAAATATATTTTTATAGATAAGATACAAACAATTTGTGTCTAGGTAAACGATTTATTTTAATACGATTATTATTTAAATTTTTATTTATTTAGATTATAGGCAGCTGAATTCATTTGTTTAATATTATGTATTAATGTATTGCAAGGCAGATATTTTATTTTTGATCCCCAAAATACGAAGATGTATTATTTTTCAATAAATTATTTTTTTACATTAGTTTGATTTTTTACCTATAAACCAAAGTCTTTTGGTTTTTTTTAATATTGCAATACATTATTTAATTATGAATGATAATTAAACGATTTAAACTGGAGGAAATTATTATATTCGTTAATTTATATAAGTATATGCTAGGAGCACACGAAAGCGGTACAAGCGATACCCATTTGTTCACCTTTTTAAAAATGAATTTGACTTTTTCGTAAAAAATTATTATTTCATTATCGTTTGTTGGAGTTAAAACTATGTCTATGTAGGAGATTACCTACATTTGTAAAAGCTTAATATTCCCCGAATTTTGGTACAGAGGCAGATTAGAGTTTTAAACTACCGGGAAAGGAGATTGGCGACATTTTTTGCCGATAAAAGGTAAATAAGAGGTCCAATCCGGTTCTCATAGGCCTGCGCGGTTATAAAAATTAATCGACTATACATATAATTAGACGATTATATCGGTATTTTACAATATCTTATTACACCAATTAATTGTTATTTCAATTAAATTGATTAATATCGATCAATCGATAAAAAAAATATTCATTAATTGATTATTGATTGTTTTTTTTTTTTTTTATGTATAACATTACTTAATATGTTTTAACAGTTTTAACTTTTAACAGTTTTTTATTTGTTTTGTTATGCTTATGATATAAATATTCTCGCCATCAAGATTCATATTAGGTCGATTCCAAAAAACAAAAAACAATTATAATATAAAAAAAAATGTGAAGATATAAAATTATACATAATATTATTATAAAGGTTTAATTAAAATAATACACTTTTAAATTTCGTTCTACGCAAAGTAGTGCACACAATTTTAGGGATTATCGGTTTTTTAGTTCGATTGTTGAATTATTGAATTACTCGATTATTTAGTAATCGATTACTGGATTAATCGATTGATAATAAATCGATTAATTCAATAATCGATTTATTAATCGGATATCCGCTTAACCGGTAACATCGATTAGAACCTACAATTGATAATCGGTTTGCCAAAGAAAAATCGCCCAGTCCTAGGTTCTCAAACAAGGGATTTAAACCCTTTATTTTTTAGAAGTTTATTCGTTACAAACAATTAAACATTTCCTCTTCAAGTATAGATTATTTTGTGATTTCTACTTTTTATATACATAATATATATTTTTTACGAATATCATATAATACGGTTTTACTTATTATGATGTATAATTGAGAAATATTATTCGTTTGCACTTTAACTTAAGAACTGAACAATCATAAAAAAAACCAACATACGAACACAGTTAATGTTCTCGCCATCAAGTTTCATATTAGGTCGATTCACTTTAATTTTTAAACCAACCGAGTTAAACCTGATCTTCTGAGCGTAAATTGGCAATATTAAGCACTTATAAGACGGAGACAGTAAATTGATGTGCAGCCCCTCTTAAGAAAAAACATAAATACATTGATTGGCATACTACTATAAAAAATAGTTTTGATATTCAAAGATCTAAATTAAATACTCACTTCCTCTTACATATTTTAAAAAACCACCAGTTCGCAATTCAGCTGTAATGATATGATGTTTCAAATAACAATGAATATTTACAATATTTTAGATTCTGAGCGGAGTGATAAATGTATTGATTTTACAATGATGTGTGTTTTTATTTTTACTGTATCTTTTCAAATAGGAAAGTGAATCTAGTTGGTACTTTGGAGCTTGGGGGGTTGAAAGTAAAAATTTCTTAGTAGTTTTCAAAATCGCCGTGTAGAACAAAAGAAAATTTATTGAAAAATGGAAATTTTGACGCATAATCGAATTTGGTTTTTTGTGTAACTCTAAAACAAGTAACCATAGATACATGGAATTTTGACTAAAAGTGTATATTAGTATTTATTATACACCATAAAATTAATAATATTACATCTTAAAACATAAAATATTTTTAATTTATAATTTATAAATATAATATTACAATATTATAATATAACACTCTAATCAAATGATCAAACACCTGTAGGTCAATTGCATATGTTATCTCATCATACAAAAATGTTTATTTATTGTGAATCATTGAAAAGTTCAATAAGACCTTAGGAAAATATCAGAGAACTATTGTGGAGTCGAAGTCGGTTAATTACGTAAACGATAGTTCACGCAAAACCAGGTTTTCAGAGCGGTACCCTAATTTCTACCTTATTCAATGATTCATTATTTTTATGCTTACTAATTTAATAAAAGTAACATACTGTACATGGCTAGGTATACATATGTTTGAAAAAAATAATTACAAACACAAATATAACTATAATACAGGATTCCGATACAATTTAAAAATTAGCCATGCATAATTTATTTTTCATATTTGCATAAAATTAAAATACTTATCCAATTTACTTTTGTATAAATGATAATTATACAGTAGAAAAGTGATCAAATTATGATTAAAGTGGAACTCACTGTTTTTGTACTAATACATGCCATATGTGTAATGTATGTTGTAAGGTAATATATAATAATACTTACCCCAACAATCATCCTTAACTAGATACAAAATAGTTAATGGTTAGTAAAAAATAATTAACAAATGATGAGGTTGTAAAATATTTGGCTTTGAAGAGGACATCAAGCCCATTTTATACGTCCTATTATTCTCCTTTAATAATAATCTTTGATGCATGAAGTAAAGTAAAATAAAAATATGTAGGTACTTACGTGTAGCATATATACAACCAATAAAAGTTAACATCAACAATATAGAGAAAATATTATTAATATTTTTAATCATGATTGTAGGACGATGTCGGACGTAGAAACAACAAATGAATAATATTCACTGCGCTGAGCTAACGCTTTGGTATTTAAATGATTATTCGGCAAAACAAAACATATGTATCCATAAACAATTGAATAAACAAAGAAGAAAATAATATTTATTTGTAATGGTAGATGTGTGCATCAAGTCTCTAGCCTTTAATATAATACATACAAGATATTCAGCTTAAATGTTATCTACCTAAACTCAACATTAATAATAATATTGTAAAATAAGTGTTGTTTTAATAGCATTATCATAGGCTGAAGTATATATTATATAGATATACACTATATACACAAATAATTGAACATATAACTCAAAGTGAGTCAAACTACAAAAAAAAATTTAACGGGTGACGACATTCGTAACGCATCATGAAAGGTTATGAAGGATATTTTAAATTTTAACCGATTTATGGACGTTTTAAAATTGTAAGCTGTTTGTACATTTTTAAAGTTGATTAGATGATTTTTAACTAAGTGAATATATTCAATTTAATGGATGGAAAATGACCTATAGTATTAATTATAATAATATAAATATAATATAAAATATCCTTGGCTGAGTGCTGACCAACCATCTCCGTTCAGAAGTGTTTTCGTATATACAATTAATAATAAAATACATTACAGTGACCCATTTGTAACCAACTGTACAGTACAATAGCAGAGTTACACAACTCTCCCGCTTTATGTAATTGTATTCTATTACACAAGACATTATTTAGTATAGTTTTTACAATTATGTGTTTTTTTTCCGCCGTTCTTTAAAATATGATGGGTAGTAAAAAAGCTTCAATTATCTACTTCAACGCCTTTTCTAGCAGCATAGAAAATATACTAGGTACATTGGGGGAGCCAAAACTAAACAATTCCCAATGGTTTTCTAAAGTGTCGACATAAACAAAACAATGTTAACAGAAATCGGAGATATTTAGTTATTACGCGTTGCAAGGTTTTTTTATGCGTCAGCTGAAGTTAAAATTTTAACAAAGTTCATAAAACTATGATAATTATTTTGAGTTAGACATTAATAAAATTAGATATATTTCTAATTTCTAAGATTTTAATATTTAATGTTCATTTCATATACATTTTCCTACCTAAACAATCGGTTATATTTCAAATTTTGTAGACATTAAATAAACAGTTCTATTAAAATTAAGTTTCATTCTTTTACGAGCGATTCAAGTTCAAAGAAAATAAAGTATATACGTATACAGGCATACTATTCAACTATTATATACATACTACTTAA
>NC_042493.1:117804366-117811998 GCF_005508785.2 Acyrthosiphon pisum
GATTTTGCGTAAAAATTCCCGTTTTTCTTTTGTTTTTTCACGGCGCATTTGAAAACAATTAGAAAAATTTTACTTTTGACCCCACAAAGTACCAAATAGATTCACTTTCCTCTCAGGAAAGGTACTGTTGAAGAAAATCCAAGCACTTTTACTGTCCTAAAAGGTGATGACAGACACAAAAAAAAAAATAAAAAATAAAAATACTATATGACTTATGATTCCTTTTTTATATTGCGCATATGTCTGTTGAATTATAGTAATATAATTTCGAGTAGTTTCAGGTAAGGTTCTTACATTGAAACAATGGTGTGTATTAGAATATGTTTATTCGGAAACTGTTATTATAATATTATACACGTTTTTAGATTATCATTTGTAGCGTACCTAACTAAAGTTTAATAAAGTTATAATATGTCGATTTGAGTAAAGGGTACTAAGTAGATTTGAATAATTGATATAAAACCTATAGGAAATTCTTTTTAACGCGCAATGAAAAAACAACAACTGAAATGAAACTAATACGCCACCTAAGTAAATAATAATTAGTGTTCAAATGATATACGCCGCAGACGCCATATGCAATTTAAACACACGACGCATAATCGATACCTATTTAACTACGTGGCATAGAAAAATAAGTTTTCAACAAAACAATTTTGTTTTTATGATTTAATTCAAAATTCACGAATGACCCTTAAGTATTAGCTTATATATACGTCATATTGAATACAATATTAATTCTATATAGACCCCTTTTGAAATTTAACTTAAATCGCTTAGATTTTATATCCATTACCCGTTGAACAATGATCGAAATTGCATAGTCAAAATATTTATTTCCAATCGCTCGTTATTAGAGAAGATTATCGATTTTATACGAAAAATGCGAAATATTCTCAATTTTTTTTTTTACAGTCAAAAATCATTGCTTGTTTAAGGTTCATACCTTAAAGTACAAAGTTTCTCGCAAGATTTTTTAACTGGAATTAAAAAAATATATGTATTGCCCTAGCTGAAACTATTGAGTGGCGATTCTGGCATTAAATTTTTGAGAAGGCGACAATATTGTACCAGCTACTAGACATGTTAGCGCATATCCCCCAGTTCTCAAAACTCATTTATTTTGTTACAATATGTTTTCTTTTAACAACTTTTCTCGAACCATATTATTATAAAATTGAATGACAAAAAATGACATCTAGATATTTTTCTATATAGTAGGTAGATGATGAACGTTCGATTGCGATCGAATTTGGGCCAAATGTAAACTCTTACACGAATAAAATGTTTACGCGAAAATCAAATACTGTAATGTCCTACATGGACATTTTTACCTGAAAAAAAAAATAGGATAACATCTTACGCTCCAACATTTTATTTGACTTCACGATTTTGGAATTGAAAACCTCAATGAGCTAAAAATGATAACTTTGAAATAATAAATATAAAAATATACTTTTATAGATAAGATAAAAACAATTTGTGTCTAGGTTAACGATTTCTTTTAATACGATTATTAATTTAAATTTTGAATGTCAACTACACGAAGATATATTATTTTTTTCCTGATTTCTTTTTAACATTATTTTGATTTTTTACATACACACCCAAGTCTTTTGGTTTTTTTTTTTTTTTATAATATTGTAATACATTATTTATTAATGAATGATAATTAAACGATTTAACTCGGAGGAAATTATTAATTCCGATAATTTATATAAATTTATGCTAGGAGGACACGGAAGCGATACAAGCGATACCCATTTGTTCACCTTTTTAAAAATTAATTTTATTTTTTCGTTAAAATTATTATTTCATTATATTTTGTAGGACCGTTAAAACTATGTCTACGTAGGATATTACCTATATTTGAAGGAGTTTATCATTCCCTGAATTTCGATACAGATGCAGTTTGGAGTTTTAGACTTCCGGGAAAAGAGATTGGCGACATTTCGTGGCGAAAAAAGGTAAATAAGAGGACCAACCTGAAGAGTATCTCAAACAAGGGATTTAAACCCTTTATTTTTTTAGGTGTTTATTAGTTACAAACAATTGAACGTTTCCTCTGCATTAATGGGCACCTAAACTTATAAAATCCGTACACTCATCAATAAAACCGACATACGAACACAGAGATAATGTTCTTACCATCAAGTTTTATAATAGGTCGATTCACTATAATGTCTAACGTTTAAACTAAAGTAGCTAATTATTACATGATATAATTACATTATTAATAATAACCCATCTAAACATACGTCTTGTCACATCAGACTTTTTAGATTTGAAAATAACATATACATAATATATGTTCCCAATTTTTTCGCGAGCGATTAAAGTTCAAAGAAAATAAAGTATACATATACAGGTATACCATATAGCTTATAATTCCCTTTTTATATTGCGCCTATGTCTTTTGAATATACTATAATTATTATAGTAATATAATTTCGAGTAGTTTCAGTTAAGGTTCTTACATTGAAACAATGGTGTGTATTAGAATATGTTTATTCGGAAACTGTTATTATAATATTATACACATTTTTAGATTATCATTTGTAGCGTACCTAACTAAAGTTTAATAAAGTTATAATATGTCGATTTGAGTAAAGGGTACTAAGTAGATTTGAATAATTAATATAAAAGCTATGGGAAATATTTTTTAACGCGCAATAAAAAAAACAACAACTGAAATGAAACTAATACGCCAACTGAGTAAATAATAATTAGTGTTCAAATGATATACGCCGCTGACGCCATATGAAATTTAAACATACGACGCATAATCGATATTGTATTACGTGGCAAAGTAAAAAAAAAGTTTTCAACAAAACGATTTCGTTTTTATGATTTAATTCAAAATATACGATTAACCCGTAGTATTAGCTTATATATACGTCATATTGAATACAATATTAATTCTATATAGACCCCTTTTGAAATTTAACTTAAATCGCTCAGATTTTATATCCATTACCCGTTGAACAATGATCGAAATTGCATAGTCAAAATATTTATTTCCAATCGCTCGTTATTAGAGAAGATTATCGATTTTATACGAAAAATGCGAAATATTCTCAATTTTTTTTTTTTACAGTCAAAAATCATTGCTTGTTTAAGGTCCATACTTAAGATTCGAAAATAAAGTACAAAGTTTATCGCAAGATTTTTTAACTGGAATAAAAAAAAAATATATATATATATTGCCCTAGCTGAATCTATTCAGTGACGATTCTGGCAGTAAATTATTCTGAAGGCGACAATTTTGTACCAGCTACTAAACATGTTAGCGCATATCCCCCAGTTCTCAAAACTCATTTATTTTGTTACAATATGTTTTATTTTAACAACTTTTCTCGAACCATATTTGTTGTAGACCTACCTAATTTTCGCGATACGTAAAGATTAAACAAGAACATTAACTGTGCAAGAGCGTGCAACTTTTTTTGATATTACTATCCAATCATTTTTTTTTAAGCAAATGAAAAAAAAAAAACAAATAACATAATATATTTTATGTATGTTATCTAAAATATGGACACGCTGTTGCATAGATAATAGTCCGCCCTATATGTTCAGAAGCTTTGGAGTCACTACTACGAACGCAGAAAGATAGAAGTAGTCCCGCGCAAAACAGTTTTACTCATATTTGACTATAATAAATTTAATATAATATTATATATTATCACAAATCAATTTTAACCCCCGATACAAGCTATGCTTATATTAGGGGAAATGCAAACATTTTTATTATTTTTATATATAATATCTATGATCTGTTTGTTGATTTCAAAAATAAATATACCTACTATTATTAAATTATTAAAACGTAATGCCTACAACCAATTATTTGTTTATCGTTATTTATAATTTTGGAATTTTACATTTTTAGACGTTATACGTGCATATCTTGTCTTCGTATTACTAATGCAGGACATGGACATTTTTACAGGAGGCAGAAGCCGTTATACTCTGTTATTTTTAATATTTAAGTGAGTATTGATTATTGACCAATATTATAAAATTGAATGTCAAAAATAATATCTAGTTATTTTTCTGTATAGTAGGTAGATGAACATTCGATTGCGATGAGATTTGGGCCAAATGTAAAATCTTACACGAATAACATTTTTACCTGAAAATCAAATACTGTAATGTCCTACATGGAAATTTTTACCTGAAGAAAAAATAGGCTAACATCTTACGCTCCAACATTTTATTTGAATTCACGATTTCGGAATTGAAAAGATCTAAAAATGATAACTTGGAAATAATAAATATAAAAATATGATGATAAAGTTTTGTTGATGTTATCTGATGCTGCTCCTTATATGACGAAAGCTGCACGAAATTTAAAACCATTTTATTCGAATCTTGTACATGTAACTTGTGTCGCACATGGTATTCACCGAATTGCTGAAAAAATTATAGATACTTTTAGTGACATTAATGATTTAAATAATAATGGAAAAAAGGTTTTCTCAAAGGCTCCGTATAGAATTCAATTATATAAAGAAATGTAGCCAAATACACATTTACCACCGCAGCCAATAATTACCCGTTGGGGTACTTGGCTAGAGTCAGCCTCATTGTTACGCGAATCATTTTGAAGAGTTCAAAAATGTGATTGAAAACTTGGAAGATAATGCAAATGCATTCAAATTGTAAATCAATTTTTAATAAATTAATGTAAAATATGATCTTGCTTACATTAAAGCAAATTTTTATGTATCGTTGAAAGTATCAGAGAGCTTGATACCTCTAATGTGTCACTTGTAGACTCGTTAAAAATATTAGAACAAGTGAAAAACTCTGTATATGAGCTTCGTTATAGTGCAAATAGTACAATATTTAAAACAAAATGTAAAAATGTTTTGAATAAAAATAAAGGATTAATGGTTTTAAAAGAAATTTCGAAAATACTTCAAGGTGACAGTGCCAATTTTGACGATTTATCTGTTCCAAATTATTCGCCGGATATACTAGCAAATTTTAAATATGCTCCAATCACCAGTGTTCATGTCGAACGCAGTTTTTCATCATACAAGTACATTCTTACAGATCGCCGTCATAATTTCACGGAAATAAACATGGAACATACCTACTTTGATTACTTATTGTTTTTCAAATTAATAATTTACTACCTTCAATAAAATTGTTCGTACTTTTTTCCTATATATTATATATTAGTATATCACCAATGTATCTACTATTCAATTTTAATAAAATATTTTTTACAATATATCATTGTTTAAAAATTAAATTATAATTTAACAAAAAATTATATTATACATGTTATTTTTTGTTTATGAAAAATGTAATAAAATAATAAATAATTATCACTGCAAAATTAAAATAAAATATAAAATTGAAATTTTATTTTGCATGTTTTGCATTTTTTCCTTGCATATTTTGACTTTTTTTAGTGCATGTTTGCATGCATATTTTACAATTTAAAATGGATATAAATCCGGTCTTTACCTATAAACAATATATTTATTAGGAGGGAAAATGTCAATTGGGGGGGTTTAATGTTGCGCAGATGGTAACTATAAGAGATTCATGTAAATGTTCGACGAAGTTATATTCAAATAAAATCGAACACTGAAGTTAAATAATAATTTTTTTTTTTGGTACTTCATGAAAAATGTAAATTTGAAGAAATATTAATTATTGAATACTTAGGTACATTTTTGTTTACATGCCTACTTGGTACGTTAAAATGTTCATCACGAATCAACTATTATATACATACTACTTAATGTTAATAATAAATTACTGAGAAAATAAAATGAATTATAGAATTGCATAAAAGTTAAATGTAAAATATATGTTTTATATTTGAGTAGTTCAAGTGAATTTTAAGCATTTGGAATATAACATTAGGTAACGTGAGTGATAAACAAAACAATTATGGTTGGTTCGTTATTCATTTTGTCATAAAAAAATATCACCGAATGTAATATACGTGTTGTAAAATAGTTCTCAGTATAAGTTATGGATAACAAAGAAGATATGGTTTCTGTGTCACAACATTGGGTTCAACCCCACAACTATAAAAATAAATTTAAATACAAATCAGTTGAACAAAAGTTTAAAAAGAGATTTAAACCCTTTATTTTTTATGCGTATATTCGTTACAAACAATTGAACGTTTCCTCTGCATTAATGGGCACCTAAACTTATAAAATCCGTACACTCATCAATAAAACCGACATACGAACACAGAGATAATGTTCTTACCATCAAGTTTTATAATAGGTCGATTCACTATAATGTCTAACGTTTAAACTAAAGTAGCTAATTATTACATGATATAATTACATTATTAATAATAACCCATCTAAACATACGTCTTGTCACATCAGACTTTTTAGATTTGAAAATAACATATACATAATATGTTCCCAATTTTTTCGCGAGCGATTAAAGTTCAAAGAAAATAAAGTATACATATACAGGTATACCATATAGCTTATAATTGCCTTTTTATATTGCGCCTATGTCTTTTGAATTATAGTAATATAATTTCGAGTAGTTTCAGTTAAGGTTCTTACATTGAAACAATGGTGTGTATTAGAATATGTTTATTCGGAAACTGTTATTATAATATTATACACGTTTTTAGATTATCATTTGTAGCGTACCTAACTAAAGTTTAATAAAGTTATAATATGTCGATTTGAGTAAAGGGTACTAAGTAGATTTGAATAATTAATATAAAAGCTATGGGAAATATTTTTTAACGCGCAATAAAAAAACAACAACTGAAATGAAACTAATACGCCAACTGAGTAAATAATAATTAGTGTTCAAATGATATACGCCGCTGACGCCATATGAAATTTAAACATACGACGCATAATCGATATTGTATTACGTGGCAAAGTAAAAAAAAAGTTTTTATGATTTAATTCAAAATATACGATTAACCCGTAGTATTAGCTTATATATACGTCATATTGAATACAATATTAATTCTATATAGACCCCTTTTGAAATTTAACTTAAATCGCTCAGATTTTATATCCATTCCCCGTTGAACAATGATCGAAATTGCATAGTCCAAATTTTTATTTCCAATCGCTCGTTATTAGAGAAGATTATCGATTTTATACGAAAAATGCGAAATATTCTCAATTTTTTTTTTTACAGTCAAAAATCATTGCTTGTTCAAGGTCCATACTTAAGATTCGAAAATAAAGTACAAAGTTTATCGCAAGATTTTTTAACTGGAATAAAAAAAAAAATATATATATTGCCCTAGCTGAATCTATTCAGTGACGATTCTGGCAGTAAATTATTCTGAAGGCGACAATTTTGTACCAGCTACTAAACATGTTAGCGCATATCCCCCAGTTCTCAAAACTCATTTATTTTGTTACAATATGTTTTATTTTAACAACTTTTCTCGAACCATATTTGTTGTAGACCTACCTAATTTTCGCGATACGTAAAGATTAAACAAGAACATTAACTGTGCAAGAGCGTGCAACTTTTTTTGATATTACTATCCAATCATTTTTTTTAAGCAAATGAAAAAAAAAAACAAATAACATATATTTTATGTATGTTATCTAAAATATGGACACGCTGTTGCATAGATAATAGTCCGCCCTATATGTCAGAAAC
>NC_042493.1:117812048-117813802 GCF_005508785.2 Acyrthosiphon pisum
TTGAATCATTCAGCGAGGTGCTAATTGTGTACCTATTCCATTGAATTAAACTCCAATAATAAAATCATAAAAAATATATATATAGATACAAATTAACCAATTTTACCGACTTGATGTTGTATAATAATATCATGTGATATGTTATAATGTTATTTTATATTTTTTCTACAATATTAATATGGATTCAAAATTCAAATAATAAAACTCATATTAATTTATAATATGGTATAATATTATGTACCATAATCGATAAGAAACGAAAGTTAACATTTAATATAATAAATTATTTCCGGTTTTAATCACTTTGGCACCTATGTAGGCACCTATGTTATAATCTACTTATGTTTTTATAAAACTACATTAGATTAATAATAATTAAGATAATACAAGTTATATTAAATTTTTATAGAGTTACATTTGAATGAACTCTAATATGTTCTTAAAGGAACGTTATTTTTTATGATTTATAAAATTAATGGGATTACATTATTTGTTCATTGGATATATTATAATTTATGACATCTTTTTAATTTTTAAATACAATTTTTGTTGAATTGTCACATTTTTTCATTATACATTAGGTAGGTATAGTCTAAGTGTATTGTGTATATCATAATTTTACTCGTCCATTCATTAAATCACATAGGTCTGAAACTCCATTAAAAGTACCATAAAAAAACTGAAATACACTGTAATAAATAATAATAACAATTGTTACATAAAAACAAAACGTGGGGATATTTTTTGTCTGGTAGGTAGATGATGATGTATATTTTAGTAAACACATACCCATACTATATTATAGTTTTTTTTTCATCTTCGACCATACATCGGCATGTGTCCAGGTAATATGCAGCCTGTAGCCATGTTCTCGTCTCCTCCTCGGCACTCCCCCCCACCTACACAGCCACCAAACACTATCAGACTATATCTTTATATACCTGTCTGCCTGCCTACTTGTTGATGCGCGCATGGGGTCTGTAATTTATTTTTAGATTAAAAATAAGATAATTATGAAACCCAAGACCAAATGATTCCAGCATCAATCCACCCCGACGGCTGCATTGTGTTTAGCACGTTCCAATTGCACCCAGCAAAAACGAACTAATAATTTAGGTAGGTACAGCGTAACCAACCGCATGTTCCTGCCTCCCAAAATATACGCTAGTTATGTGTTATATACCTGATATATATATACAGGGTGATTATTTTATCAAACAACACTCATTATTTCAAAAAGTGTAAGTTTTTTTGAAAATATTTTTTTACATACTTTCAAGTCGCTTATAAAACAACGTTTTTCTTAAAAAATTATATTTTTAAATATTTTTTATCCTTATAATTTCTTAAGTTTTTTACTTTTTTCAATGACAACATAGGGTTTTAATTTTTTTTTCCAAAGCAGAATATTTTTCTTAATATTTTGATACAGATTTTCATGTATTCATGCGGCTCCAGAGCCTTGGTTAGGGGGGGGGGGCAAGTTATAATTTCAAAAAATCTTATAACAAAAAGAAAACAAACATTTTTATAACATAAATTCAAGTCGTCTATTTTTATTCCATTTACCCAGCAGGTACATCGTATACACCGTCATACCTCTATGGCCCATATATTCCATATGACAATATTATAATAATTTAATATGCATTTATTTTAACAATATATATTTTTATAAATACGGGCGTTGGGGGGGGGGGGCCGCGGCCCCTAGGGCCCCCCCCCTGGAGCCGCCCCTGTGAAAATCGAAATTG
>NC_042493.1:117814046-117814918 GCF_005508785.2 Acyrthosiphon pisum
CCCAATTTCGATTTTCATGTATCAAAATATTAAGAAAAATATTCTGCTTTGGAATAAAAAATTAAAACCCTATATTGTCATTCTAAAAAGTAAAAAACTTAAAAAATTATAAGGATAATAAATATTTAAAAATATAATTTTTTAAGAAAAACGTTGCTTTATAAGCGACTTGAAAGTATGTAAAAAAATATTTTCAAAAAAACTTACACTTTTTGAAATAATGAGTGTTGTTTGATAAAAGAATCACCCGGTATCTCACAATGGTTTGAGTTTTCAATCAATAAATGTTTTTCTAAACCTAAAGTTCCATATTTATGAAAATTTAAATGCAAAATTTTAAAAAACATTTTCTCACTGTTTCAGCGAAGACTTAAGAGAACCGCTACACCCGCATGCGCTGTCTCCGTAAAGCGCGTAACATGGCAAATTGTACATTTTTGTTCTGAATAATCCATTTAACTAAGCTATGATTAATATTGGAGGAAATTGACCTATTATCAAATTGAAAAGTAAAAATATTATCTAGTAAAATATATACTGCTGACACAATAAATAATTTATAATTCAATAGGACCCTATAATATTATATGTATAAATGTATTCATAGGTATACACGTCTTATATAATATACGCTTTAAAGAACATGATACGATTATGTTATCTAAGATTTTATCATTTTATCATTTATGTCTTCTATTTAAGATATTATTTATTTGCTGTTAGTAGGGTAAATAAATTCTTAAGATTGCATAATTTGGTGAATGTATTTTCGTATAATACTATTATTACTTATTACTATATATTTCAGGAGAATTTGTACTAACAATCTATAATAAAATGTAATATTTTTGTATACAATTTTTCAAGTTCTG
>NC_042493.1:117815018-117816660 GCF_005508785.2 Acyrthosiphon pisum
TATTAAATTTATAAAATATATTAATGTATTAAAATATACTTACTTGGAGGTTCAGAACTTGATTTTTTGTCATTGTGATTTGACACTAAGTTCAGGAGTTTTTTTGGCTCTAGTCGTCATTATTGTTTAAAACACAAGGTAACAAAACATAAGATAAAAAACAGTATAACTTTCGTAGGTAGAAGGTACAAATTAAAAATTGTGTACTTGTAGTCATATCATGTTTTTAATTATTACATGATACATATTAAAATGATTAGAAGCTATATAGATAATGTACCACATTTTATTTACCAACCATTGGGTTAAAAACGTTCCATTTTCAATATTTTTAAGCAAATAAGTTACTATAATAATAGGGAGGTAGTAATAAAAATAGTATATGGTAGCAATATTATTGTGTTTTCACTCGGTACGAATATCTTAAGTCGTATTAAATAAAGATATTAAAAACATATGTCGACATATGTATATTGTATCACCAAAAATATGTATATTGTAAAGTGGCTTTAAAATCGTAACTTGACTTAAGTGATTTTTACTTTTTCAAACTGTTATATTTAAAAATAGTATTATCATAAGTAGATATGAGATAGTTGTACCAAACGATAATTCAACTACTCAAAATTATGACTATAATACCACGCAATTTAAGAGATAACCGTTATCAATACGACTTAAGAGTATTGTACCAAAAAAAAATCTATTTTTTTTTCTGCATTTTTCAACATACTAAGTCAAAAATGCACATTTTTGACTTAAGTTGTTTGTACCGAGCATCAAAGAACTAACACCTGAAAATAATGACTGACATGGACTACTATAATATGGTGTATTATTCCTATATGTTATGTGCTATATTGTAATTAAAATTTATATTTATAGGAACATGAGTCAGTTGTGTTCGGATGAAGAAGCCCGGGCTAGAAATGATCCCGCAGTGGCACCGATAACAGTCAGTATGCATTTCGTCGCCGACACAGCCAGAGACCAACGGCGTTACGGTCCACCCACCGCAGATGAAGTTGCGGCTGTGTTCGTCGGTGACGATGGCCGACCGCCGAGAGACATCAATCTGGTCATGTACAACAGGAATCCAATCGACGCTCATCACCGGATGCAGACGTTATCTGCAGGATCACGTCACGCCGATCCAATGCTCTATCCAGTGTTGTTCCCATACGGTGAATGCGGTTGGCAAGACAACATGAGGCAGCGGGGCAACCGCGTCAACGCGGTCCGCACACGGAATACTATCCGCGAGTATGCTTGCTATAGATTGGCTATTCGTTACCAAGGCAACAACGACTTGCGTAACGACCAGTTTAGTATATTACACAGAGGTGGATTTTTGTTACAGATGTACGTGTGCGATCTGTATGTTAGAATGGAATCGAACAATCTGAATTACATTATTCGGAATCAGGGTGCGCTCCTTGCAGAAGCGTATCGAGGCCTTGTGGACCACGTTAACCAACAGCTCCACTTGGACGTACCGGCTAACCCCTTGGCCGTCGGCCGTAGGGTCATTTTACCTTCGACGTTCGTTGGGAGTCCCCGTTACAATAAAGGTTGTTATCACGACGCTATTTCCATTGTGCGAAAATTCGGTAAGCCTGATCTCTTCATTACTTTTACACGG